>NW_026089622.1:35664075-35903733 GCF_024586455.1 Bactrocera neohumeralis
GTACACTCACAATGTAATAATCTGAATAACAATGAAAAATATTAATTTTTACTCGAATACTCTTCAGTATTTGAATTTTTCTTATATCTTTTGGCTTATATCTTTCTTAAAAATAGTGATAGAACTTAAAGATGCACTTTTCTAGCTTTGATCGCTGCAAAATCACATATCATATCATTGTAATTTAAAGTTGAAGCAGTTTCACATTCTATTGAGAGAATCGCAAGGTTGGTCAGTCTACTCTGACTCATGGTCGATCTCTAGTAAGATTTGATCAATTTAAGTTTGCTAAAAGATCTTTCACAAGATGCAACTGATACAGGTATACTGAGTAGTATTCTTAAAGCTGTCGCTAACGTCTTGTAGGCTTCCAGTCCCATTGAAGAAATGTATAACAAAACTTTTTCTGGCGAAAATCCAATTTGTTCTTCGTTTTTCTTCGCTCTCCTTAATAAAAGTAGGATGTCTTGGATGTCACTGTATAAATCTTCGTTATCCAAGTCATCTGGATAGGATTCGGCAAGTTGCTGGCATTTTTCTTTAATTTCGACGAGTTTGTCATTGTATGAGTCTCTGGTTAGTTCTATAATTTGTTCAAAATCACAAAGAAAACCAAAACGGTCATTAAGCTTTTCCAAATTTGTGAAACGGGTGGATATTTCCATTGATAGCTTATCCAGAATTTCGATCATACAGCGACGCATTTCTTCTTCTGAATTTAAACCAGCATCTTTAGATATTTCCCCAGACATATTTCGCTTCTTCCGAATTCTCTTGATAATAGTAACACCCCACTGCTCGCACTAATTTTTGGCTTTGACTTCTAGTTCCTAAATTTTATATACTTAATATCGAAGATATTTTGTAAAAATTCACTTTTGTTCGAACCACCTAATGAAACTTGTAGGTAGGTAGATAAAGGGGGCGGCAAAACATCCTTGGCCCCGGGCGCCCGAAGTTGTAGCTACGCCACTGAACGAACATGAAAACAGATAAATCAACCGTGCGAAGTGATAGGAACATACCAAAGTTCATATATTTTCATACGAAATATATGGGGTCTAGCCAAGCACCATTGGTGCACTAAGGTGTAATATTATAATATCCTTTTTTCGTCCTTTTCGATACGATATCCTTGAATTTTTTTTCTGAATTCTATAGACAATAAAATTCTAGGAAGCTACCTGGAAGCGCAAGTCGTTTGCTACACTCTAAATATATTTAAATAACATTTAAAAACAAAATATGCCTGGCCAGACCCGAGGGTCTCGATGAGGGTTAACAATACGAAATTTGTTTTCTTTAAGTTTTTATTGTTATTCACTTATACTGTACAGGTGCTTAAGTCAAGAAATACTATACTTACTTTATTTTATTTGCAGTGAAGGAGGTTTCTTTAAAGCGCATTTGTATTTTCCGAAAGAGTACCCCTTACGTCCTCCACGAATGAAGTTCGTGACAGAAATTTGGCATCCTAACATTGAAAAGAACGGAGATGTATGTAACGTTGAAACGATAATGATATCTGTGATATCAATGCTGGCTGATCCAAACGATGGATCTCCAGCTAATGTTGATGCTGCTAAGGAGTGGAGAGAGTCGTATCCGGATTTTAAAAGAAAAGTAGCTAGATGCGTAAGGAAAAGCCAAGAGGAATGTTCATAGAGATTTGCAGTTTTTTTTTATTTATAAACAATTTGGTACATTAAAATCAATTATTTTATTTTTGTCACTTAAATAGATAATATCTCTTTAGTGACGTCATTTGCAAAATTAAAAAACTGTCTACATTTTTAAATCGTTTTATTTGATATTATGTGGTTTAAATGAGTCGTTATTGGAAAATTGGCACACAAAAGCTTAGTAGTTATAAAGTAATAATTTTGATGTGCAAGAAAACATAAATAATTTATATAAAGCATTTAACAATAAATTTCTATCAACTGAAATATAAATCTTTAAATTGTAAATAGTTATAATAGTATGTCATTATTTTTACTTTTCAAATTACAATTGACTCTTATTACTTAAAACATCATTTGTTTACATATTTGATGTATTCCGGTGGTCTGTGGTGATAATGTTCGTACGCGTTTAAGAGCATGAGTCACCATTATACACCCTGCGTTCAAAAAATAACGTTTTCTTTTTCCAAAATGGAGGTAGCGTTTATTGGAAAAAAATGCTGTAATTATAGGAAATACGTTCCTTTGTTATAGCTGACATTTATTCAATTGTTGCTCTAATCTCCCGCGATATTTACACTCTGTCAAGAAAGTATCGGGAATAATTAATTTCCCCCTCTCATCTCCCGCTTATGTGGAATACAGGTAAATTTTTTTTTCTGTGTTGCAAACGGTAACATTTTTATCTGTGTTGAGATTGGGTGAAAATGTCCTATGGTGTCAAATGAAAAGTGAAATTTTGACGTTTGCAATTCAAACCAAACGCATTTGCGTTTTTGTCTAGGTAATTAAATTATAAAATATATCCGCAAACTTAATAAAATTAAAAGCACGAAGATTGATTTGTTAATTACAATATTAATGAGACTATACAAATTCATAAATTTAGGTGCTACTTCGGACTGAGTAGGCAATTGAGAAGTTAAGCAGCTGCGTTGGCTAGGTCATGTCGTCCGTATGGATGAAAACACTCCAGCTCTGAAAGTACTCGACGCAGTACCCGCCGGGGAATCCAGAGGAAGACCTTCCAATCCGTTGGAGAAGGACCTGGCTGCAATTGGTGTCTCGAATTGGCGCCAAAATGCTAAAAGAAGATACGATTGGCGCGCTGTTGCTAACTCGGCTATAACCGCGTAAGCAGTATCGGCACCATTAAACAAGAAGAAAAATGGGCAATAAAGGTTTAATCAAAAACTTCCATATTTATGGCGCGTAGGCTCGATTCTATGCAGAATTATAACAGTCATTGGATGAAGCAGAATATCATTTCCTCGTTTTGTTTTCATAGTTTTTTCTCTGAGAAAAATATTTATTTGTAATACCTAAATTCAATCGAATAGATATATCAAACGAAAAATATGGTGTCCATATGTCTGTCCGGCATTCTGATGTTCATACAAGCAATAAAAAAGTCATTAGTAATTAATTTGACTGTAGCGAAGGAGCAGCAGGGCTGCATATGAATGGATATTAAAATTGGATAATGTGTGTGTGGCATGTACCGCGACCTAAGGTCTATTGTGCCCTCTCCTCAGTCACAGAGAATCCAGGCCCAGTAGACTCCTCCTCGGTGCTATTAAGGCAATTTGATCCCTATTCGAATACATAGATCTAAGGGTTTCATACTGTTATCTATACGGTTGTGAAATTAGCACAAATTAAGCTCTTACGACGGCACCAAAAATGAATGCCACATCAATGACATTAGCGATCTTCAAGAGGCATAATAGGAATAATGACTCCCATTCTGTTCAGTGTAAGAAGTATCAGAATATTTATTACGACACTTCTAATAACTCGCCCGAAATTACCATCGCTAGCCTTTCTGATAACCTGGTGACTTATTCTAGCCTTCGTCAGACTAGCATCAGAATACCTGCCCATAAGTATCTCAATCTACGCTGACTAGGTGACATTCCTTGGCCGGGTAAAAATCTGGTCCTTACGGTTTTACAATTCAAATAGTTTTTAATACGACGCTATTCGATAGGCTTAATTGACAATGTCGAAGGTGGAATATAATATTGATGTTTGCAATAATGATTAAGATTGTGTATATTTCGTGTAGATTTCGAAGCAGCTGTTGAAAGCATCAACATCTTGACAAAAGGGTATAAAGTGTAATGTAAGTTAGCCATTAAAATATATATATATTATTTAATATTGAGATGAGTTGAAAAAATTAGTAATTCGAAAAATTTAATTGCCCTTGGGGCATTTTGGTAAACATTTTCGATATTCGACTGTATATTGAGATCAATGTCATGGTTCGCCATACTTAACCCTGGTCGAGACCAACGGTCTGATACACTTAGTCGAGACCAATGGTGCTTGGCTAGGCCTAGGCTAGTTTACATACATTTGTATGGAAATACGTGTTGTATTTACGCTCATATATGAACAATATAGATACATTTTTAAAATTTCTTACCTCTCGATTTGGTTGAAATCAAATTGACTGCCTTGTTCACGCTAGGCGTGGCAATAGCGTTCGCAAAAAATGTAACATTTTGAGAAAAATTACATTTTTTCTTAACCTTTTAAAACGCCCCAAGGCCCCACCGGGGGCGTGGCAATAGGCGAAAATGGGTTTTCACCATGTCCCCCCTTTTGTTTCACTACAGTTGGGGGGGTTATGGCCCCGGGATGGATCAAAACCATTTTGCGAGTTAGTACACCCCTGGGGCTTTCAGGAAAGCCCTCAACCTCCCCTCTATCCCTACCTGGGGCGTGGCAATAGCGTTCACAAAAAATGTAACATTTGGAGAAAAATTGCATTTTTCTTAACCTTTAAAACGCTCTAGGGGCTAAAGTATTTGACCTAGATAAACGTAAAAACCAATTTGGACATGTAACGAACACAGTGGCGTAGTTAGGTGGGGGCGAAGGGGGCCGTCGCCCCGGGCGCAACGTCTTGGGGGCGGAAAAACGATCTTCACTGTTTTCTAATATTCAAAAAAATACTTCAACAAATTTTTTTACAAAATTTATTATAAAGGACAAAGAGTTGTACACTCACAATGTAATAATCTGAATAACCCTCAAAATTGCGATTCTTATCACACACAAGAAATGGACACCGGGGTAGCGAACCGCCTCACCGCAATCGACCAAACGATAAGAGACCAAATAATGTATACTTTAATAAATTTAATTCAAATATGTATATGTCCTTTACCTTGTAAATAATTTTATTTTTAATGTCAACTAAAATACAAGTATTTTGTTCATATAAATAATATTTTTTTTTAATTTTTAATGAGATATTCCATTCATTGACGATTCGAACGAACGGATACGTTTATATACTCGTTCACGTTTGTCATCATGCCAGATTACGATAGAAGTGTTACGATCACGTATATAAGCGCTACGATCACGTATGTCATAATACGAAATACAGACTTTTACGTGACGAGTGATACGTTCACGGATGTAACGATTCGACCCCAGAATATCATATCCTCATTTTGTTTTCATAGTTTTTTCTCTGAGAAAAATATTTATTTGTAATACCTAAATTCAATCGAATAGATATGTGTATCAAACTAAAAATATGGTGTCCATATGTCTGCCCTGCATTCAGATGTTCATATAAGCAATAAAAAAGTCATTAGCAATTAATTTGATTGCAGCGTAGGAGCTGCAGGGCTGCATATGAATGGATATTAAAATTGGATAATGTGCTCAAAGCAACTTCTCCGTATACCATATATAAAGTTTTCCGTTTATGTTCTTATATATATATATATCAATTGAAGCATGTACCGCGACCCTCAGTCACAGGGAATCCAGGCCCAGTAGACTCCTCCTCGGTGCTATTAAGGCGATTTGATCCCTATTCGGATACATAGATCTAAGGGTTTCATACTGATATCTATACGGTTGTGAAATTAGCACAAATTAAGCTCATTACGACGGCACCAAAAATGAATGCCACATCAATGACATTAGCGATCTTCAAGAGGCATAATAGGAATAATGACTCCCATTATGATCAGTGTAAGAAGTATCAGAATATCTACATATTACGACACTTCTAATAACTCGCCCGAAATTACCATCTCTAGCCTTTCTGATAACCTGGTGACTTATTCTAGCCTTCGTCAGACTAGCATCAGAATACCTGCCCATAAGTATCTCAATCTATGCTGACGAGGTGACATTCCTTCGCCGGGTAAAAATCTGGTCCTTACCCTCGTTGGGACTGTCTGCCGAAAAAAATGTAAGCTTTCCGTTAAGGAATCGGTGGCGTAAAACTATTTTTAGACCTATATTCTCTTAAGCAAAGTTGTTCAAAATGATCCGATGAATATTTCCCTTATAAGTGATTTTTTCGTTTTTTTTGCTCTTTGCAAACTCTCCGAACCCGTGAAATGTTAATTTAAAAATTCCCGTTTTTTGGACACATTTCGTAAAACACCGTAACGACCAAACTTCAGACGTGACTAACTACAGGCAACAACTAAAACCTTGGTTTGTCATTATCCTCCGGTTCCTGTTGATTTGGGGTATTATGAAACACTTTAACCTCTTTTTATGTTATGGCCCTGACAGACGACAGAGCTAATATACATTAGCGGGCTTAATTTACATTTACTTGCGCATTTGACCCATGTTAATGCAAGTTTGTAATGCACAAGAATTTCGTGCATTTAGCTGGATTTACGAAATTTGAGTAGACAACACTGCTCAAAAATAGTCGATTTTTGCTATATTTTGACAGATGTCTTGTTTGTGTTTACAGCTTCAGAGGTAACCAGTTTTTATATTGCTAATTAAATTATGTGCAAGTATATTAACAAAAACAAATTTTAGTATTTTTAGATGGCAGGAAAATAAACAATGCTCAGTTTGTAATCCATTTTTCCAATATTCTTAACTTTTTCACACACTTTTATTTCATTTTTTTTTTAATAAATAAATAAATTTCACTATCAGCTGTCTAAAAGCACAAGTCTGCCGTCTGTCACCATACAATTGCAATGCGAATTAGCGTTGCTTAAATCGCATTAATTTTGCTCGTCTGTCAGGGCTATTAGATGCAACAAATCTTCCAAATTAATTAAAAAATAAACAGAAATTAAATAAATGAACTCCTCGCGGTTTTACAATTCAAATAGTTCTTAATACAATGCTCTTCGATAGGCTTAATTGACAATGTCGAAGGTGGAATTTAATGTTGATGTTAGCAATAATGATTAAGATTGTGTGGATTTCCAAGCAGCTGTTGAAAGCATCAACACCTTGACAAAAGGGTATAAAGAGTAATGTAAGTTAGCCATTAAAATATACATGTATCAATCTAATATTGAAATCAGTTGAAAAAATTAGTAATTCGAAAAACTTAATTGCCCTTGGGGCATTTTGTTAAACATTTTCGATATTCGACTTTATATTGAGATCAATGTCATGGTTGGCCATACTTAACCATACAAAATTTATTTTCTTTAAGTTTTTCTTGTTATTCACTTATACTACACAAATGCTTAATTCAAGAAATACTCTACTTACGTTATTTTATTTGCAGTGAAGGAGGCTTCCTTAAAGCGCATTTGTATTTTCCGAGAGGAACTCTTACATTCTCCACGAATGAAGTTCGTGACAAAAATTTGACATCCTAACATTGAAAAGAACGGAGATGTATTTCTATTTTACACGAGCCTTGCGATGATAATTGGAGTTATGAAAGCGCATCTGCACTTTGGTTAGCAGTACACACCGTTGAAACGATATTGATATCTGTGATTCAAACGATGAATAGATAATATCTCTTTGGTGACGCCATTTGCAGAATTAAAAAACTGTCTACATTATCGTTTAAATCATTTTATTTGATATTATGTGATTTAAATTAGTTTTATCGGAAAATTGGCACACAAAAGCTTAGTAGTTATAAAGTAATAATTTGATGTGATAGAAAAAAAATAATTTATATATAGCATTTAACAATAAATTTCTATTAACTGAAATATAAATCTTTAACTAGTATTTGAGTAGGTGGCCACTTCACTTCACCTTTATGACACTTGCCACTTTCACTTCTTTTTTTTCATAAAAAACGCTACGTTTTATATTATAAAGGTGATTCAAATTTAATTCTTATCAAATTTTACTTTTGGTTTTATATATATGTATGTTTCAAAATCAGTTTTATTAAATATGCTGAACGATAGCTGAAGATAACTACGGAAGACGGTGTTCGAAAAAAACGAGGATCGCAACACAGCGACGTGCAAACTTCGAGTCAGATACGAGTATAAAAAGACTCCCCCAACCCCAACTCTCCTGTCACTGGAAATGTCAGAACCGCCTACCGAACTTTGACAGTTGACTGGATTGAGTAGGTTTTGACGTTTTGCAATTGGAATGACTGGAACGGCCAGTTTGAAATTATACCAAAAATATATGTGAACGGAGGAATTTGTTGCCGCCGTCAAAGATCGCTAATAAGAATTTAAAACAATGAAAATCAAAGAAAATGCTAAATTTAAATACATATATTTCATGAAAAGTTTTGCATAGTTTAATTATATTTCAATTACAAATGATTAAGAACATTTATTAATTGAGAACTAACAGGCTTTATTCACCTAGGTAAGTATTGAAAGATCAAAAGCTAGTTGTTTTAATATACCATTAAATCATAAAAAAGGATTTAAGTAGTTTCGCCATATATTAGAAGTCCAATATATAATAATTTGCAATCGTAATAAATGTTGGGTGTTTTAATTTAAATGCCCAAAAATTCTTATTTTGTTCGATCTGGCTATAATGGAAAATGTTATAAAAAACGCTTATTTTGAGGCGCTCTCACACTGGAATAAGTTGGGCATCCCATTATCCCTGCTTCGAGTGCGAACGAAAAAGCAACTGATATGTGGAGTAGGGATGGTAAACTCGAGAATCGAATTTTCTCGTAAAATAATCGATTTTTCGGAATCGATCTTCAGTAGTCGAAGTCGATTAAGAATCGATTCTTGACATTCGACTTTACTATTAATTAAGGGACTAGTTTCAAGTTATATATTACTTACTACATACGCGATTCTTAATTCTTGACGATAAATTTATTAAAATGGCACTTAGCGCTGTGTTTAAATGAGTTAAGCATCCACCCTGTAAAACTGGCGCATCCTAATGCTACAGTGCAATTCACCACAGCTGATGACACTACAGCACAACTCAACACATCTATACGCCAACCCACTCAACAAAAAGGATGGGCAACGGGAAAGCAGGCTCACTTCGTTACATACAGTTCGCACATCCACATACGTTTTTTTTCTTCACCGATCTCGCGCTGCAATTAACTCTCGCACATTAAATCGGGTCAATCCTGCATTAGCAATCAACATTCGATTGGATATTCGCCACAACAAAGTTCCCACGCGCTAGAAACAATCTCGTGTCAATCCAGTTCCTGCGAGCGGCATCCTGTCTCAACTCAATAATTTAATTGAACACAACACCGTTCTAAATTCGTCTATATAGATTTAAAACTTGATTGTATTTTAAATATGCAAAACATTAAGGTAATTGTAGACCAAATTACCCGCGCATTTTCATTTGCAATATTAATCGCGGGTGTAAGTGAATTTTGAATACCCTATCATTGAGGGGTTTAAACATGGACGTTTGCGTTTTTAAGACTTGTGTTGCCAGTGGAAATTCTGGCTTTGTGTCTTCTGCCAGTTCGTGTAGTGTACGAATGGCTAGATATGGGGCACAGTTTACGCCAAAGGTAACTGTTTTCAATTTAAAGTCGCGTAGTGGACTATTGGCCCGAGTTCGTGGATCGTGAGGCATTGAAGACAACTCGAACTTTTGTTGTTTTTTTCTCAGGCTTTACTACTGCATGATGTGGCAAGTAGAAAGAATAATATTTGCCTCTTATGATTTTTTCACATGGGCTTACTTCCTCCATGTGATCTAAATGAAGGTATTCTTCCACGACACCATCATAATCTGGTTTAAGCTCACCTTTTTTAAGTAGGTTTTTCTCCATACTTAGAAACTGCTGTATTGCAGAGGTGCGAGAGTGACCTAAGGCGAGTGTGTCTGGAAATTGTTGTTTTAGTGGTAGTCGTACGACATACCGACCATTATCTGATCGAGTAGTTGTGGCTTTGTAAAAGTCTTCACAATACTGATCTTCAGGTGTTGTAATTCAAATGGGGGGGGAGTTCTTCTACCTCCCAAAATTTTCTCAATTGTGAATTGAGGTACTCGTTTGAGATTTCCTCAACTTGAGTTGTGATGGCTGTGACTGGTTCCGCAACTAGTCCACTTAGGACCAGCGTCTGAAAAACTACGCTACTCTCGCAGCATTTCATTTTACTCTTGCTACCGCTCTCACTTTGTCGGGAGCCACAGCATAGCCTTAGCATAACAATGTAAAGTATGTGCTCTACTCTGCTCCGAGTTTTGTTAGGTAAAAAAACTATAGCTGGAGCGGGAGCAAAAAATTAAATTCTGCGCTATGCTCTGGCGTAGCGGTAGCAAAAAATTGGGAGCGGTAGCACAGCAGAGCTAATGAAAATTTTCATGTGCTACAGCTCCCGCATGTGTTTGTTGTTTTTTTTTCTTTTTTGCTATTTTCTGTCATTTACAAGTATGGTACAAGTTGGTATATAAAAGAGAGTCGTTTATAACTCAAGAATGGCTGAACCGATTTGGCTTAAAATTGGTGGGAAGGTAGCTTAGAAGCAGGGTAAGAACATAGGATACATTTTATCTCTTTATGCTAAAATTCAAAACAACTCATAAATATAAAAATTATATTTCAAATCATAAGCATTTGTTCAAAATTTATGTAAGAATCATTTGAAAATTTTAGCAATTCAAAAATAGAAAGAAATAAGTAAAAAATTTCATATCCAAACATGCTTAGTATATGGGTTATACTGATTTTGCTCCTTAACCAGGTAGTTTTCTTCCGTCCGATATATTTAATATCACAACAAAAAATGGCATTGAAATTTTCATCGTCAAGGCACTGCGGATACTTTGCTAGATTATTGGTCAAGGACGCAAATGCATTCATAACAAACCAAACGGGATATCTAACATAAGCGGAATAATTGGAGTGTTGATAAAAAGGTTTATTATAATTTTAGATATACAGAAATCTTTTCGATTCTTTGCAATATACATTGAAGTATGTATATGCGTACAATTTCAAACTGATTCTTCCTAAAAAATGATAAAATTACTAAATATTGGGAATGGTAGAATAGAACTGCAAATACTCAGTGCAATGGATTAAAACTGGTACTGGTAATCAGTAGATGAATATTAACCACGTGTATGCCAAAAGATAAAGGCGAGGTATCTAAACCTGATTTTTTCACGAAATTCGCATTTTTTTGTATAACTGACAAGAGCTACAGCGTCTAAAGTCAAAGCGATGCCATAAAATACCTCTGATCTGTAGGAATTTAAAGATAAAAAACCAAGATTGTAGTGTATTTTCTATGGAAAATTTTTACATGCCTCGGTCCAGTTCTTAATGTTAATATGTAGGGCTAAAATTTTCAGGGAATTTTTTTTTGGGGTATTTCCCAGGAAATTTCGTGACGGGACCGAACAAAATTAATAATTCAAAAAAATAAAAATACCCTAATGTAAAAAGGGGGAAAGTATATGTAGTTAAAATTAATTTCGAAAATTCATAGTAATTGAGTATTTTAATACATTTGGAATAGATGATGTTCTTGGTAATATAAATATTATTAGTAAATATTTTACATAATAAAAAAAAATTTATAATTTATTCAATTATTATCTAATTCACTTTATTAATATATTTCTTAAAATATTTGATTTTAGATTTATAAAGTCACTTGACGCAACAAGTGCCAAAATGATTTGCATAAAATTGTTTTGTTTGAATTATTCAATTAATTCAAATATTATGACAGAAAATAGCAAAAAAGAAAAAAAAAAAAAAACAACAAACACATGCGGGAGCTGTAGCACATGAAAATTTTCATTAGCTCTGCTGTGCTACCGCTCCCAATTTTTTGCTACCGCTACGCCAGAGCATAGCGCAGAATTTAATTTTTTGCTCCCTCTCCAGCTATAGTTTTTACCTAACAAAACTCGGAGCAGAGTAGAGCACATACTTTACATTGTTATGCTAAGGCTATGCTGTGGCTCCCGACAAAGTGAGAGCGGTAGCGATAGCAAAGCAATAATTTTAGAAATTTTGCTGCTACAGAGTAGTAAATGAGAACCCTGCTTAGGACCCATCCGAAAATGGTATTTTGCGCCAGTAGTGTTTTCGAAATTTTTTCAACACCTTCTAGTATGATTTGCGGTATAAGGTCGCTGCCTATTAGGATGTCTATTTGAGCTGGCGTGTTGCAGTTGGGATCTGCTAGAGATAGGTGTGAAATTTTATCCCAATGCTTGCTATTTATTTGATAGCTTGGAAGCATGTTTGTTAGTTGCGGTAAGACAATAGCATTTGCTTGAATGCGCTTATCCGCTTGGGGGGAAATTAGGGTAATGGGACAGATTTTACTTGAGTTTTGTACTACTCGTCCGCCCATTCCCGTAATTTCATAGTTCAGTTATGGAATAGTTTTCATGAATCTAATATAATGTGCTGAAATATGGACGGCCGTTATGTATCACGTTTGAATGCGCGGTGACCATTTCAAATTATTTTTCAGCATTTTGGTTTTAATACGTTTACGATCACGACTAATTATTTCCATACGTTCCTTAGGCGTTGTTTGGAAAAGAATCAGATGAAGGGTGCGTATCGCAGAAACCAGCTGCTTTAAAAGTCGTGCTTTAAATTTGATATTAGCAGGAGCACCCGCTTTCATTGGATCTTCGCTGGTCTCCATGTGTAAGTTCAAAACGAATATTAATGTATCTTTGATGGTTTGTACTACACGCTGAACTTGTTCCGTTTGAAAGAGACGACACACTAAATAACCGCGTACATACACATTGATCTTGGTCGCAGCAGACGCTCGTCGCTCAGCTTCTACGGATGTGCTCGTAATCAACGATTGGCGGCGACTACTTGACGCTCCACTAGTTGTGCCATTTGAGCGCCCAACATTATTAGTTACTCCACTGTGGTTGCTGCTAATCGACACACTTCTGTTTGAAGCTGTTGGTGAGAGGTCGTGTGAAAAGAGCCGTCGTCGAGGGGTGCAGTTACTGCTTTGCGATCTCGCCGGCAATGTTGATGGGCCGATTGATAGTTCCAACGATGGTAGTTGGATTGCACCTGACATCAAGTCCAAAGAATTTGCTGCGACACAACTGTCCGCACTCATTGATTCAGCACAGTCTGACCTTGCTGTTGGTGAATTTTCTACCGAGCCATGGTAACTACTGTTAACTCTTTTGTTGTTCACATGATCTACAGCATGTTGTATTTGTACATTGCCTATTTTATTTGTCAGCTGTTCTAGCAAATACCTTTGTTGCTCTTCGAATACCTGCTGCATACGTTGTTGTTCACGTTTTTGTTGCGCCAATAACTCGAGAAATTTTTGACGGTGTTCATACTAAATACCGTTGTATTGTTGATTGCCTGCTGCGCGTTCGCGTGCACTTTCTGTGGTCACTTTAGCAGTTTGTATGCTTGGCATCGAAGGTGTGGGTTTCATTTGTTTGATAGCGGTTGTACCGAAAATAGATTTTTTCAGCTGACGTCCAATTTTCGGTTTAATTAGTTTTTGCTCATAAGGTGAACGTTTACTTTTAGCGCCTGAATGGTGTGTTGAGGATGGACTTGTAGTATTTGTGATTGAAGGCTTTAGTTGTAAGCGCATTGGTTGTGCGCGTGGATTAAGATCGACTTTTTGCACACGTTTCGCTTTTGATTCGACAGTGTCGCGTGTGGAGCTCATAGAAAACAAATTGGAACGTTTGGTGGGATAAACGTCATTAGGTACTTGTTGTTGACGAATGTGTTCAATTAATGCTTTCGAAGGGTAATCTAGTGTAAAGGAGTTTGAGCGGACTAAATGGTTTTCATTTTGCGTTGTAAGGCTAACGTCCAGAGATTTAATTTTGGACTGCGTTCTCTCGGATAGTAATGACTTCAATGATGGACTTGTTGCCGATCTCTGCGGTGGCTTTATATTAGAGCACTTGGGCTTGTCCGTTTTCGTGTCTGTTACGGTAAAATTTTCAAACTTAAGGATTTTGCTGGTGATGTTCGTTACTTTGTGATGAGTTTTCAAATCTCGCTCGCGATTTTTGGTGGACTCCATGCAGTTGAAGCTTTCGTCTGAACTTATTTCATCCTGCAATGATTTGTTCAAACTTTTTTTATGTGTTTCTTGTTTATTCACATTTATAGCGTCAATACTATTTTGTTGTTTTAGAGTATCAATAAATGAACGCGAACTATTTATTGGTCTTGGTGGATCAATACATATTGATGGAATTTTCTTTAGAACCTTTTCCGATTTCTGACGTGCAGCACAATTTATATTTGCGTTTTCACCTTTTGTCAATTCAACTTTTTGTCCAATTGACTTTTCATCTGGATGATCCAAATTTATTTGTTGCTGTTGTTGTTGGAAGATTTGCACTTCGTCCTCTGTTAAAGGACTGATGATTGTATTAGAACGATGGTCGTAAATCAAAGTTTCTGATTTTTGTAGCTTCTGCATACGGTGCATAAGATTGATTTCCAAAGAGTTCGACTGTTGCATTTGAACATTAAATTCACTACATTCACCGGCAGTTTGACGAGTTATTTTCGCGCGATTCTGATTGGGCGTAGATAACTTCGATTCATTTTCATTTTGTGTCAGAATATCTGAAAGTAACATATACGTTGGGCATCAAGTTCTATTAAATGCTCAGATAAACTGCAGTTACTACTTTTGTTTTTATTATCTATAACATCTATATTTTCTTTTAATTCTTCAAGCTCTGCGCCATATTCCAAATTATATCTCTGTTTCCTATGTCGATTTTCCTCTAAACGTTGCTCTATTTTAATTGCCTTTTCTTTTAATTTCTGCATTTGTGGTCGCTTGTCGGCCGTCATCAATGGCGGTATAATAGGAACTCCATCGATGCGGAACACCGACACAAACTTTGCTGCAGATATAGAGGGGGCAAATATCGGGTTTATGCGCGTAGTGGCTGCTGCGCTTATAATATCTGACTTAATATCTTCCATTATTATAACCATAGATATATGTATATTTTCTTTTTTCGCACTGAAAATTCCGATTCTTGGTTGTTAATTGAATTAGTAATATGAACGTTGAATTTAGAATTCTAATTTTCGCAGTGTAATACTAGTTAACTCTTTCAAATTTATATCATTCTGTGGACGCATGCAGCCGAAACTGCATTTACGATGCTCCAATACTTTCACGAATATTGATATTGACGGATTTACTTTAAAAAAATAAACAACGGGTCGAATGTCCAGTGTCACCAATGTGGAAAGCAATTAAAATATAATAATAGTACGTCTAGCTAATTCAAATATCTTAAATTTATTTAAAAATTTATTTTATTAAACTTGTTTAAACCACTTGAATTATTTAAAAAAAAATTATATGAAATGTAATGTTCTTGGTACATTATTTATAGACAAAAAAATATAATTGTTTTTAACTATTTTTGTGTTTTATTTAATCGATTTGAATTATTCATTCATTATGTCTTCTGATTTAATAAATAAATTTTTGTCCTTTTAATTTAAAATCGATTAAAATCGAAATAATCGATTCTTGCGCTCGATTAATCGATTCTTAGAATCGAAAATTATAAAAAAAATAATCGGAATCGAGAATCGATTCTGTAAACAATCTTTCCATCCCTAGTGTGGAGATGATAACCCTTTTTGTTGGGTGTGGTGTTTGTTTGCGTGTGGCTTGTTTTGATGTGTGGGTCCTGTTGGTGTGTTGGTTCTGTATGTGTGGTGTATTGGCAGTGAAGTGACTTCGTGATCGGCTGTATTGACTTTAGAGCTTTAGGCTTTATCTCATTTAGCCAACTTGTAAGTAGTTAGTATGTCATTATTTTTACTTTGCAAATTACAATTAACTTTTCACTACTTAAAACAGAGAATGTATAATATAGAGAAGGTTCAACTACGGATAAGCGTGTGAACTGTCAAGAGCTAACAAAATCCTATTAGTGGATTTCACCACTTTTGGCTCGGCAGGAGAAATTTTAACAGAAATGAGTGAACAGAGCTGAGAATTCAATGAAAATTATGCTCAGAAAATTATGCACACTGCTTTTACAGACGCATGTTGGCCTCTTGGCTTATATTTTTATACGTTTACATGCAATCATATCATATGATAAGAATATCATTTTGCGAATTTTTGAAATTCATGCAAAAGTGATAATATTATTATAAAATTATGCAGTTTCCGCAACAATATTTGTAGTTAACGTGCAAATTAAAGCTACCTTTTCAAATATTTCTTATCTTTGATAATATTATATAATTTCGTATGCATGTACTTATGTATATGCTATATATATGAAATATTATCGTAATATCCTAAAATCATAATATATTACAATAATAATACATGTATGTATGTAAATCACACCTCTTATCATTTCAAACTTTCATACGCATCTATCCTGCAGATATGTATGCAAGTACAAATCAATTTCAAATCAAAATATTATCATTTATCAGAAATATAAAAAGGCGCGCGCTGCTCTATATTTACGTACACACATATGTATGTACGTGCGTATGGCATTCTCACACAAATAATATATGTATGCGTACGCATGTAAATCAAAAAATACAAACATTCTTCTGGAAAAAAAAACAATAGTCTCAAAAATCATCATACATACTTACAATATGAGTACACATGTAAATACATATGTACGTATGACATTCCCACACAAACAATGCATACACAACATACATACATACTCACATGCGTTCACTGGTGGGGACTTCAAATTCCAGTGGGAATAGTCACCGTCGCTGAGATTTAAGCGACCGGAGGGGTCGGCAGGTCTCGGATAGCCGGACGGCTTGTAGTAGCGGGTTAGTTGCGAAATAAGTTTAAACGAATACGACGAGAAGCGGCTGGAGTGGAGGTTGCGGTATAAAAGCGAGCAAGACCGTTGAAACTCCTGCGACAGTGGGCGAATCGACACCGCCCCTTGAAGTAAGTGTCCGCCACAACATGCAAGGGCATGTTGTGTAATAAAAAAATCCAGGCGCGACGGACCCATAATGGGCGGCTTCCTGGTTAGCGTCTGTTCACCATGTTAGGTGCGGCTGATATTACAACGTGACCGGTACACAGCGCGGCGCACTGGGAGTCCCTGGATAACTTAACAGCGATGTCTCCGCTGTTAGGATAAAAAGGGTGATGTGAGCTTGCTCTGCCGAGGTGTTAGCCGCGTGGTGTATCAGTAAACAGCCACTTCGGTCCCTGGTCAGGGAGTGTGCATTGGGCGCAGGAATAGTAGCCTGCGTTGCCCGGGTGAGCGCCGGGTGAGCGCCGGTCCGTCCGTGTTTTCCGGGACTGGTAAAGCGAAGGACAGGGCTCAGGGAACTGGGGTAGGAGCATAGTCTCCGAGGGTACACCGTTCCTGTCTATTTCGGCCCGCCCCCTACACACGATGCGCTGTAAAAAACAAACCCATGGAGAATAATTTGAGAAAACACACCAAAACCAATAGTAGTAGTGTACCTGACTGCATGATGAGCAACGGCACTCAAAGCCCTGGCAGGATGTTTTTAGAAACTGATTTATCCAGGGAAACGCCGACGATTAGCGGATCTAGCGAAGCGGATCCATTCAAACGTGCACCAAGATTGATGCGTTCACCAAAACAGGCGCTAGTTGTTGAAAAACCTGTAAGAGCGAGGTCGTCACCACCTGCGCTGCAAGACAGCACGCCTCAACCGGAACCAACGCAACCGAAGGGTGACACTATGTCGGAATTAGGAGACGTGATCAAGAGGCTAAAAGATTAATAATCAGATCCGTGACCTACTTACTTCAGTCACAAGACGAGCGAAAAGCGCCAAAGCGAGTACAACAGAGTCAAGGAAAGCAGGCGAAATGTTCCCCTAAGGCTTACAGGAACAGACTCAACGCCAAAAAGACCCCGCGAGGATGAGCAGCTGACGCGAAAGACCCCGCCTAAAAAAATAGCCAGCCAAGAGGAAGTCCAAAAGAGGAGCACCGCGTGCAAGAGGAATGAAGGAAACATTCCTATAAAAGAACGGAAGGAAGAGGAAAAGGCAGATGAATGGAAACAGGTGAAACGAAAAACACAAAACCCGATTAAAAAGGCTGTTTTTGCTCCACGTCCGAGGCCCGATGCAATTATCATTGCACGCACGGGAAACATGTCGTACAGCGATATGCTTAGAGCCGTCAAAAAGGAAGATGCTCTAAAAGAGCTTGGCGAGAACGTTTCGCGGATTCGGAAAACGGCAAAAGGCGAAATACTGCTTGAAATGAAGAAGGTCCTGATGGAAAACACGGGAGCATATGAAAGGGAGATATGCAAAGTTCTAGGCGACCAGGCGAAAACAAGAATCCTAACCCCCGAGTTAACAGTGGAGATCAGAGACCTGGACGAAATCACCACCAAAGAGGACATAGCGGTGGCAATACGCTCACAAATTAAAGAGCTGAGTTCCTTTAACGTAAATGCCATCAAAACCATCAGACAGGCATACGCCGGCACGCAGACGGCAGTCATCAGCCTTCCCGCAGCGGACTAAAAACGGCTGCTTGAAGCTCATAAGCTCAAGATTGGATGGGTGGTCTGCAGAATAAGGGAAAAGCCGAACCTCAGAAAGTGTTTCAGGTGCCTGGAATACGGTCATCTGGTGAGGGCATGTACCAGTGAGGAAGATCGATGTACATGTTGTGCCAAATGTGGTGAAAAGGGACATTTCGCAAAGGAATGTGACAAAGGCCCATCGTATGCAGCATGCAAAAGCAGCGGGAAAAAAGAGACTGGACACCGGATCGTAAGCTGGAAGTGTCCACTATATCAAGCGGCGTGTAAAAAGACAACATGAGAGTTGTTCAAATCAACCTAAACCACTGCGAAGCGGCCCAAGAGCTGCTGAAACAAACAGTATTCGAAAAAAAGATAGATGTGGCGATAGTGTGTGAGCAATATAAAAACATAAACGCTGGCACGTGGATCTCCGACAAGGAAAAGAAAGTTGCCATATGGGCCTGTGGGAGCAACGCCTTCCAGGATAAGCCGCTTCTGGAAAGATCTTACTATACACGAGCGAAAATAGGTGGCATTTATTTCTACAGCTGCTATATTCCCCCGAGCGTGCTGCAAGGAGACTATGAAAGAATTCTCGATGAGCTAGTACGAGACGCCCTCACTACCACGCCAAACGTGATAGCAGGCGATTTCAACGCTTGGGCATTTGAATGGGGTAGTAGCTACACAAATAGACGGGGTAATGCTCTACTCAAAGCGTTTTCAGTGTTAGACGCCGTGCTGCTCAATACAGGCAGTAGAAATACTTTCGAAAAGAATGGACGGGGATCGATAATAGACATCACATTCGCCAGCAGCACGCTGGTTCGATCGGCAAATTGGAAGGTGTGCGATTTCTACACACATAGCGATCACCTGGCCATCTTGCTGGAAATCCGCAAACAAACACAAACTCGATCCAGCGTAAAAAAATGGCGGAAAAAAGGATAGAAGGTGGAAACGTTCGATGAAGAAACTTTCAAACTCATGTTGGATGGGAACATAGATGGTGCGATCAACGTTGACCGACAGGCTGAAACCCTGGTGAAGCACATAAGCAAAGCCTGTGATGCTGCTATGTGTAGGAAAAGGCACAACATAATCCAAGGGCCCGCATACTGGTGGAACGAGGAGATCAGCACATTGAGAAATGAATGCCATAAAGCTAGACGCCTCTGCCAAAGGAGCCAAGGTACGCCACACCATACAAGATTACGAGAAAGTTTTAAAAGAAAACGTAAAGAACTCAAGAAGGCTATCAAAAGTAGTAAGTCTTCGAGTTTTAAAGAGCTATGTGAAAAGGTGGACGAGAATCCGTGGGGCGATGCTTATAAAATAGTAATGGCGAAAATCAGAGGGGGAAAAAGTCAAGCACCAACCTGTCCGATTCTCCTAGAAAAGGTGGTGAAAACGCTTTTTCCAACGCAAGAACCACAATCGAGCAGAACGATACCAACCATGATGGAATCTGCAATTGTAGGCGAGAAGGAGGTAATGGAAGTGGCAGAGAGATTTGGCAACACAAAGGCTCCAGGACTTGATGGTATCCCGAACAAGGCACTTAAAATTGCCATCAGCCATAAAAAGAGGGCATTTGCCGAACTCTGCACACGATGTCTAAATGAAAGAATCTTCCCGAAAGTATGGAAGAAACAGCGGCTGGTTCTTCTGCAAAAGCCAAACAAACCGGCTGGAGAGCCGAGTGCGTATCGCCCACTCTGCATGATCGACACGATGGCAAAAATATTAGAAAGATTGATTTGCACACGGCTAGAACGCCACCTAGAAGAACAGTCTCCTGGGTTATCTGAAAACCAATTGGGATTCAGAAGGCATCGGTCCACGTTAGACGCAGTTGGAAAAGTGACGGACATTGCGGCCAAAGCCATAGAGGGCACCAGATGGATGTTTGGTGATAAAAAATACTGCGCAGTTGTTACGTTGGACGTGAAAAACGCTTTTAACTCGGCATACTGGCCACATATATTGAGAGCATTAGAGGCAAGAAACACCCCGGGGTATCTTCTGAGGACAATTAGCAGCTATCTGTCTGATAGACTACTGTTGTACGATACAGATGCAGGTCCAAAAACCTACACGGTGACAGGTGGAGTACCACAAGGCTCCGTACTAGGTCCACTACTTTGGAATGTGCTGTACGACGGGGTGTTACGATTACCGCTACCAAAAGAAGCACAGATAATTGGCTATGCGGACGATATTGCCGTAACGATCGTAGCTAAAGAACTCTTGCAGATACAGAATATATGCAATGAGACCGTGTCGAAAATCAAAGACTGGCTTACGAGTAACAAGCTACAACTTGCAGGAGAAAAAAGAGAGGCAGTGCTCATCACGAGCAGAAAAAGGCTAGAAACAGTCACATCGAACATTGATGGGTATAACGTTGTAACGCAAACTTCTTTGAGGTACCTTGGCGTTATGATCGATACGAGGCTCAATTTCAAGGCGCACATTGAAAAGGCCTGTGGTAAGGCGGCTAAAGTGACTGCGGCCCTGTCGAGGATCATGGCAAACATTGGAGGCCCAAGTCAAAGAAGGAGAGCTCTGTTGGCCAAAGTTAGCCAGTCAATGCTTATGTACGCAGCTCCCATATGGGGGACAGCCCTGCGTCAAAAAACCAGTGTAAATATGGCAAAGACTGCGTCCAGGTTATTTGCCCTGAGAGTTGCCTGTGCATTTAGAACGGTGTCGCACGAGGCCAATGCTATCATATCTGGTCTTATGCCACCGGATATAATGTCCTCTGAGCTAAGTAGAGTCTACTATAAAACAAAAACAATGAATAGGCGACGAGCGCAAAGAGGAGAGAAAGTCAAGTCTCGGTGAGTGGCAAAAGCAATGGGATGCGGCAGATAAAGGAAGATGGACACATAGATTAATTAAGAATGTATCAGCCTGGATTGACAGACAACACGGAGAGACAGATTTCTACCGTTACGCAGTTCTTATCGGGCCATGGCTGTTTCAGGGGATACCTACATAAATTTGACCACGATGACGAAATACAATGTTCCTTCTGCGGAAATGCCGCAGAAAACGCAGAACACGTCTTTTTCACCTGCTCCAGGTATGTAGTAGAGAGAGAGACGATAGAAAAGCTGACAAATGAAAGCATAACGCCCGACAACATAGTGAGTCACATGCTGCGATCACAGCTGGTGTGGGCTAAAGTGAAAGAGTGGGCCGCAATAGCGCTCCTAGAAATGCGAACAAAAGAAAGGCAGCGAAGAAGCATAAGACCACATGAAGAACCCGAGCGGTAGGTCGTGAAGAGGCAGTTATTGCCCAGCTCGGTCCTGCGAAGTAGTGCCTAACGGAGGTCCCGCAGGTCCGAATACAAGCTATAGCAGCCGGAGTTAAGGGTTTAGTACGTAGGCATAATGTCCCGCAAGTCCAGGGCGTGGTCCCGAAAGAGGTGTACCCTAGCGGACAATATGACTCGTGCATGCTACCAGTTCCACCCTGGTAATATCTTTAGAAGATTCCCCCTTCGGAAACAAAAAAAAAAAAAACATGTCTTCACATGTGGATATGTCCCCCGCAAAAATTACAAATATTGTTTTACAAAACCAACAATCGTTTGAAAAAGCATCAGAAACCAATATGGCAGCCAAATTGCCGACGTCAAAATTTATAGTAAATTACCCAACAACAAAATTTTCATTCATGAACGCAAACGTACTTTCAAAAAGCATATTCGATTCATTCATAAAAGCAGACGCCATTACATCTCCCCGAGCATGCCTTGCCTACAAGCGTCTTTTCGCGACGATTTCAAAAGCTAAAAATCATAAATTGAATATATTTCTGAAATGTATGAGAAGGAAAAAGTGTCAACCCCGCAAATATAAGTATTAAAAAATATTAAAATAAAATAGACAACATAGTTTATTTATCGATTTTCAATTCAAAAAATATTTCAAAGAAAATATTCAATATTCCTCTGATTCATGTGTACAGTCAATCCCGGCTAAGTAGTACTCCGCTTAAATGAAAATCAAATCCCTCCCTCATCACTCTTAACAGCCTACATATATTATATCTTGCTGCATCTCACGGTTTGTTTTTTGGAATACATATGTAAGTACATAGAAATTAATGTTTTAAGTACGACTCGTTTAAGTATCCGCAGTCGCTTATGTGCCATATTACATTTTTATTTTTAACAAACCAAAAAATTCGACATCTTTGATTGTGGCACATAACCGGGATTGACTGTATTTGTCAAGGAATGTGAAAAATATTCTGTAATTCTGAAATATTTTTACGCAGCTGCGTCGTTACGTATGCAAGCTCACACACAAACAAACATATTTACGCTGGTTTGTAGGCGAAGCTGTACAGCGGCAAGGAAAGCGGTGACAATCGTTTGATTTTTTTCGGTACAGCTCGGATTTTCTACCAACAACACATTGACTTTTTGACAAAACGTGAAGTTCGGCCATTGGTTGTCCGTGATAACGGAGTTTATGTATGAAACAATGGGTGTATATATTTACACATAAAGTTGTGTGTAGACAAATTTACAAACATTATGCGAATGATTCTTTCAAATTTGTTTACATGAACACAAAATTAAATACATATGTATGTAAGTATGTGAATATGTGAACTTTATGCGTACGGTTTTTTAAAATCTGTTTACATGTACACATATTTATATGTTTTAAGATGTTATCAAAACTTCTAATGCCCAAAGCAAATAAATACATATGTATGTACATATGTATATAAATATATAACTTAATAAACCTATATGAATTATAATTATATTAATTAAATATTTAAGTAATAATACAAACTTTACACTTTATTATACATTTAAACAGATTTAATGAAATTTATCATTAAATAGGTCAAATTGCAAATACATACATATGTACATACTAATGAGCTTTGTTATCAAATATATGGAGAATATATGTATGTACATACATATATAAATGATATCCATAGCCGTTTGCGCATTGTAAATATGCGAATCTGTAAGCGTACATTTCTAAACATTGAAATTAGCATCATTTTTCTCATTTAACACTGAAAATGCTCAATTCTGCTATTTTCGACGCTCCTGCTAAATATTGGTGAAATCCGCTTATAGAAAAGAGTACCCCTGATTTTGTGGTGAAATCCACTAATAGAAAAGAGTACCCCTCCAAAAAATGAAATATCGTAAATTAATAATATTGTAAATTCTTTTTCCAAAATGGAGGTAGCGTTTAAAAAAAAAAATGCTGTAATTATAGGAAATACGTTATTTTGTTAGAGCTGACATTTATTCAATTATTGCTCTAATCTCCCGCGAGTACAGGTAAATTTTTTTTTGATGTGTTGCAAATTCAAACCAAATGCAATTGCGTCTTTTGTCTAGGTAATTAAATTATAAAATATATTCGCAAACTTAATAAAATTAAAAGCACGAGGAGAATTTAACAAGCAAGCATTGAAAGCGTTAGCATTATTTTTTCTAAAGCTTATAAAAAATTTTGAAAAATTAATAATTTTGTGAAAATTTAATTGAAAATCTATAATTTTGTGAAGAAATTGTTTTTTCCAAACGTCGACTTTACAAGTTTTTTATAGTGAACTCTCGCTCGCAGTTAGTACAGAAGGCCCGCCTCCTGGAGGAGGCTATTATGGGATTCTGGATATGAATCCCCCAGCCAAAAAAAAAGAAAAACTCAATAAAAAAAGATTTAAACTTTCACAACCCTACTATACTTTCCTACTCTAACCTCAATTACGGAAAATCTCTATAAAAATAAAAATATTGACTCCCAAAAAACCATCAAAAGTGCAAATAATGAAAAGCCGCTTAACATATACAATATTTTTCTCTTAACAAAAGGCGTAAACGGTATAGTTAGTGAGAATAATAGAAAACTAACAAAATTTTCATGTGATGGCAATTCACTCTTTCTCGTTAACAACAACAAAAACCGCAGACATTTTAATAAAAACAAAAAATCTTTCTAATATATGCGAAATTACTTGTGAATATCATACAAAACTTAATACACTGAAAGGTGGGATATTTTCTCCAGCATTAACAAACTTTTCTGAAAAAGAAAGGGAAGGATCAAAATGTAATCGAAGTTAATAAAATAAGAAAAATAAGAAATTTATATGTAAACATTCCTTTGCGTATTCTATCAGTTGACTTATACCAGCTCCCCAAGGACTTAAAAATTGGTTTCAAAACTATTCAAATCAAACCTTATATTCCTAAGCCTATGCAACGCAGAGCTCTTAGAGATAATAAAGTGCACTCAAAGAACTACTTTCTGCACTGGCGGCCTTCGGCCGTGCTTCAAAAACAAAAAAAAAAAAATAACCCCGGTCGGTCCAACACCTATATTAAACAAAAGGAGAGAAATACTGAAAAACTTTGCATTCTATAATAACTTTTTTCTATATTGTCAATGCTAAATAAAATTTAAGTTAACGAAAATCGTTAAAATGTTGAATAAATTTTTGATTATATTTTTCAGGACACAAAGTATGGCAACATACAAATCTCTTCAAAGTTTGAATGTGCAAAATATTTTTAAAGTATATTTATTTTCTTAAAAATACACAATTAGTGTAAATTTTGTATATATTTGAATATGTGCAGTGTAATTAAATATATATTAATTGAAAAATGTATGAAAAGTGGGTTCAACATAGTGAAATACTTTTACAAATTTTTGAACTTTAAATAGAAATATCTCGAAAACTATGAGTCTGAGGAGGGTATAAGTATACACATTTTTTAATCCTGAGGACCTCCTCCATCCATACGTACCAGCAAATCGCGGCGCCAAAAGAATCGTAATATTGCCCTGCTATTGGCTCCACAAGCATACCCACATCATCAATTTTCAGGAAGAAACCGAATCAACTATAATGCAGATAAAAAAATTTAAATATAATTTCATCGCAAACACCAGCAACTTTGCCGAAAATAATTATGATTCACAGAATAATATGGATACAGACTCCAATGAGATTCCTTTTCAACTTCACTACAGTAACCAGAAAAATATAATAACAGATTCTAATTCTGAATAACTATATTCATATCTCCGTGCTTATTTTGTAATGAAAGTTCTTCAGTGGAATATCAAAGCTATTGGAACAATTACAATAATTTGGAGATATTAATAGCGGAATTCCAATCTCATATCAGTATTACAACGCATATCAATGCGGCATTGACAACAATCAAATGCACAATATATCCTCTTGTTACAAGATGTTTTCCAAAGTAAACAGGACTTTTAAAAAAACAACAGAAAAAATGGATTTTTCGGCAAAACCAATTTATTTTATTCAAAATAGTCTCCTTCTGCTGCAATACAGCTTTTTGCACGGTCCAAAAGCATGTCGAACGAGTATTTTACCTCGTTGGCCGGTATGGCCGCCAGTAATCCGGTGCAAGCCTTTTGAATGGCTTATATGTTTGCATAACGCTTTCTTTTCATGAGGTAATGAATTTTTCCGAAAAGGAAAAAGTCGCACGGTGCCATATCAGGTTAATACGGGGAGTGGTTAATGGTTAAAATGTGATTTTTGGTTAAATAATCGATCACAAGCGTCGATCGATGAGAGCAATTTTTGGTCATCAGTCAATTTGTGCGGAACAAACGGTACACACACCTTTGGTAAGCCCAAATGTTCGGTCAAAATGCGAAAAAATCGATGCTTTGGAGATGTTCAATTCCATTTCCATGAATTTCAATGATCATCGTCATTTATGTCCTCACGACCACTTTGAAAACGTTAAAACCACTCGTGCACTCTGCTGCGGTATAGGCAATCATCGCCATAAACTTATTTAATCAATTGAAACGTTTCGGTTTTATTAATTTTAAAACAAGATTTAATGGTGGATTTTTGTTCGAAGTTCATTTTCGTACCGATAACACAAACATACTAACACTTAAAATGCAATAACATCATTTCCAATCAATGAAATGTTATGAAATTCTCACTGGACATTCGATAAAAACAGCAGATTCTAACGCACCAATCGACATATAGATGGCGCCACCATGGGGCTATAAATGGGTGGCATCTTCTATGGGGCTCTTACAAAACCAATACTAGGGGTATAATGTTTGAAAGTTTTATACTACAAAATAATCTGTGTATTCTTAACAACGGAAAATGTACTCACTATTCCACTCATCATACTTTAACTGCTATTGACATCTCAGCATGTAGTCCCAATTTATCGAAAGAGATGAATTGGGACACGGTGGACGATATGTCCGGTAGTGATCATAGTCCAATAATACTCAATTATAGGGAAAATTATGCTAGTACTCGCAACCCAAGATACAAAACGGCAAACGCCAACTGGCATCTCTTTTCTAAGAGATTACAAATAGAAGTAGACAGAATATTGATGACATTAATAAAGAGAAGGCCAAGATAACGAAAGCAGCCAATGTAAGTATTCCGCAATCTAAACCATACAAGAAGAGACATAATACTTGTTGGTGGACAAAAGAGCTTCAAGAACTTAGAAATGAGAAAATAAATTACTGGCATGCTCTAAAAACAACTTAACCTTACAAAACCTTCAATGTAATGCTCTTTTTCACAAGAAAATAAAAGAGACAAAGACTAACTCCTTTGAACAATTTACGGCTCATATCACACAAAATACTCCAACACAAAAAGTCGGGCGAACAAACGGACCTCTTGTTACATTCACTCATTTACGTCTTCTACTGGAATTACAACAGATGTGATCCATATTGCAGAAATATTTGCCCTTTATTTTGCATCGGCTTCTGCAGATGAACAATTTTCAAGTGAATACATTTCTGCAAAAAATAGCATCCTCAAATCAAATTTCAAAGTCTGCTAGTAGTCTTGAAGAAGAAATTACACTGCTTGAGCTTTAAAATAACCTTCAAAATACTAAAGAGAATTGTCCTGGCCCGGACAGAATCACAAATGCACCTCTCGTACTAAAAAGTCATTTAATTAATTAATATAATTTAATAGTCAAAACTAATAAATAAAACTAAAAATCAAACATCATTTGTATTCAAAAAAATATGAATAAGAAAGATGACTACAAATATTACCGTCCCATCACTCTTTTATCATCTTTAAACAAACTGTAGGAAAAAAATAATATCAAAACGAATACAATATTTTATATTTCAAAACAAAGTAATAAGTAGAAAACAAATTGCTTTTAAACCTAGGTACGGTAGAAGCAACAATTTACCTAGACCACTTTCTAGCTATAGTCCAGTCATGTAAGCTTAAATTAGGTAAGAATCTCGGAATTCGATATACCCATTTATATTTCTGTAAGTACTTGTATATTGACACCCTAATAAGGTAGGGTATACGTACCATATGTAGGTTTTGAGACAACTTTAGGGTGTCAATATACAAGTATTTGCAGACATATAAATGGGTATATCGAATTCCGAGGTGAACTTACTATAATGACAGGACTACTAGTATTTTATCAACTCGTAATCACTGCTCTGTTATAAGTGTTGATTTTACAAAAGCCTTCGATCGTATTGGTCACTGTATATGCCACTCTATACTCAATCAACTTGATCAGTGGAAAGTTGTTCCGAAAATTTTCCACTATTCCAAAAGAATTTTTATCAAATAGAACGTTTGCGGTAAACGTAAACGGATATATACCACAGGGCAGACCTTATCGGTGATGTTATTTCAAATCGAACTTGAAAAAATAAATGCTTTGATGGAAAAAGTTAACAACATATCCCACTATTTTTATGCAGATGACCTCTATTTTATTTCGATGATTAACGATGTAAGCACTTACAATAATGATTTGAAAAACTTGTCTACTTTACTTACAAATTGTTCAATAACATCGGGTTAATTATTAATTTTGAAAAGTGTAAGCACCTACATATACGCAAGAAGCGGAACTGCAATCTTCCAGACCCAGTGTTTACCAATCATATTATAGAATATGTGACTAATTTTAAAATCCTAGGAATTACCTTCGATCAAAAACTCACTTGGAAATACCAAATCGAAGACCTATGTGAAGACCTTTCAAAACACATAATTAGTCTCGCGTTTTGAACAACTCCTGTTTGAGTAGGTGCCCACTTCACTCTTATCCTTGTGACAGTTACCACTTTCACTTCTTTAAGCAAAACTCCCGGTTAAGTTATAAGAGTAATTCCAAGTTAATTTTAATTCGATTTTTAATGTCGGGATTCAATTTGAGCGAACTAACTGAACTATACGTCGATCGAAAAAGCAAGGATCACAACAGCGACGTGCTTCGAGGGCTGACCAAAACGAAACTGAAAACTGTGACGATGACCCTTTTTGTTGAGTACCCAGTGTGGATGTGAAGTGCTCTCGCGTGTGGCTGGTGTTGATATGTGGGTCCTGTTGGTATGTGGGTTCTGTGTATGTGTGGTGTATAGGTTTTTTTTTTTTTTTTTTTTTTTTTTTTTATTGTAGGGGAAAGCATCGAAAGCCGGACTGCGGGACTTTAATCCCAACTCAAGACTCTCCCACGGAAGACAAGACATTTTACGTCTCCTCTATTGCACTGACGGACTGATGCCTATTGTCATGATGGAGGTAGCTACTTCGCGAACAGCTTTCCATTTCTCCGAGGACTGACCCATAAGTGCGCTACCACCGAGTGCTGTTTACAACTTTTCCCTTATTTTGAGAAACCGAGAACAAGGGAAAACTCGTGTTCAGAGTCTTTTATTGACTCCGTACACATCGAACAATACGGACTGTTGTCAATTTGAAATTTGTATAGATAGCCTCTGAAGCACCGATGCCCAAATATTAAGCGGGTCAGGTGGAAATCCACGTCCCCATGTTGTCTACTTATCCACGGATGGATGTCAGGTATAACTTTGTGGGTCCACCGTCCTTTAGTTAAGGTTTGCCAGCGTTGCTGCCATATCGTTATGCTCTTCTTTCTCTCTTCTCTCTTTTGGATTTCTGAAATTGGAGTAGGTAGTTCATATAATCCCGTGAACTCCTCTCCCTGGATGTCTATGGGCGGCATACTAGCTAGTACTTTAGCTGCTTCGCTGGAAATAGTTCGGAAAGCACTTGTTACTGTTATTGCTGTGAGTCTATGCATCGCATGTATTGGTCTGACATATGCTTTTATCTTTAGTGTCTGTATCCGTACTGAATCTACATATAATAACTGAGCTCATCGCTTTTGCGATTAAAAGTCGGCGGCAAATAAATCTCATTTGCTATGTTTGCCAAGTGCTGCTTGAATTTCAGTTTGGTGTCCAATATTACCCCTAAATACTTCAACTGTGGTTGTGAAGTATTCACGCACTATCCTATAGTGAGAGTTATTTTTTCCTCAATTTTCCTGGTTCTTATGAGCAATACCTCTGTTTTGTGCACAGCCAGTTCCAAACTCATGGAAGAAATTGGCGTAGACCATTTATACATTCATTACACTTATTTTTGAGGTCATCAAGTTGTTTAGCAACTGCTACCACTATAAGGTCGTCCGCGTATGCGATTAGCTTAACGATTTTGGTTGTGGGATTCATTGGGGGCCTAATACGGAACCTTGTGGTACTCCACTAGAAATAGGGTAGCTCTTGATGCCTTCGGTAGTGTCGTAGACCAGCATTATATTTTCAAAATAACTCATAACGATATTTATGTGGTATTGGGGGGCGCGTATTTCATATAAGGCTTCGAAAATATTTGTTCATTTAGCAGAGTTGAATGCATTCTTCACATCCAGGATGATCAGCGCACAATATTTTTTTGTACCACCTTTCCATCTTTTGCCACTTACCACACATTTCGCAGTGTCGACAACTTCTTGCAGTGCGTCGATAGTAGACCTCTGTTTTTTGAAGCCGTATTGTCTTTCTGATAGTCCGCCGGCTTCCTGGATTGCAATCTCCAAGCGGTTTGTTATTATGCTTTCGTGCTTTTGGGATTAAAACCAGACCTTGGACTTTCCAGGGAACGTGGAACATCCCTTCTTTTATACATGCTTTGAACATTTTTGCGAAAAGAGTGGGCTTTGAAATTATGGCTACCTTTAGAGCTCTGTTTGGTATACCATCGATACCAGGCGCTGTATTGTTTTTGATTTTTAGCTATGGCCAATAGTTCTTCTTCTGTAACCAGTGGGGGTGATTCAGCAGCTTCGTTTCGTCGCACAGCGCTAGTAATCGGGGCGTGCGTCGGAAATAATGCCTACCCGACTTTCTTCATGAACGGAGCGCATTTGGGTGCCTGCCGCTCATTTTGAAATTTGGATATACATATTTTATAAGCAGTTCCCCAGGGGTCTATATTCGCTTTTTCGCAGATCTTTTCAAAGCAGTTTCTTTTGTTACGGGTTATAGTTGACTTTAAAAGCTTCTTGTGGCTTTGAAAAGCTTCTTTGAAACGGTTTTCGTTTTCGCCACTTTGATTGCGTTTTAAGCGACGTCGGACTGAGTGACAAAGCCTTCTCAGCGTGGCAATATCTTCATTCCACCAGTATACAGGTCATCGCTTATTGTGACACTTCGTCCTTCGCATTGTACCGTCGCATGCTGCTACCAGTTCTTTTCGCAATGCGTTTACTAAGTGGACGCCGCCTTCACCTGATGCTATTGCTGCACTCCAGACTGTCTCAAAAGCGTCAGTACTAAAATCTGTTTGCTTCCAGCTTCGTTTTTGTATCGGGTGATTTTTTAAGAGCTTGATAACTTTTTTTTAAAAAAAAACGCATAAAATTTGCAAAATCTCATCGGTTCTTTATTTGAAACGTTAGATTGGTTCATGACATTTACTTTTTGAAGATAATTTCATTTAAATGTTGACCGCGGCTGCGTCTTAGGTGGTCCATTCGGAAAGTCCAATTTTGGGCAACTTTTTCGAGCATTTCGGCCGGAATAGCCCGAATTTCTTCGGAAATGTTGTCTTCCAAAGCTGGAATAGTTGCTGGCTTATTTCTGTAGACTTTAGACTTGACGTAGCTACGTAAATAAGCAAAATTGCCGCATTTGGGGTGAAGAGCAACCAGAAGCCGTTCAAGAACTGCCCATGCATCCCGAAAAATGCACTGTTTGGTGTGGTTTGTACGCTGGTGGAATCATTGGACCGTATTTTTCAAAGATGCTGTTGGACGCAACGTTACGGTGAATGGCGATCGCTATCGTTCGATGCTAACAAACTTTTTGTTGCCAAAAATGGAAGAACTGAACTTGGTTGACATGTGGTTTCAACAAGATGGCGCTACATGCCACACAGCTCGCGATTCTATGGCCATTTTGAGGGAAAACTTCGGAGAACAATTCATCTCAAGAAATGGACCCGTAAGTTGGCCACCAAGATCATGCGATTTAACGCCTTTAGACTATTTTTTGTGGGGCTACGTCAAGTCTAAAGTCTACAGAAATAAGCCAGCAACTATTCCAGCTTTGGAAGACAACATTTCCGAAGAAATTCGGGCTATTCCGGCCGAAATGCTCGAAAAGTTGCCCAAAATTGGACTTTCCGAATGGACCACCTAAGACGCAGCCGCGGTCAACATTTAAATGAAATTATCTTCAAAAAGTAAATGTCATGAACCAATCTAACGTTTCAAATAAAGAACCGATGAGATTTTGCAAATTTTATGCGTTTTTTTTTTTAAAAAAGTTATCAAGCTCTTAAAAAATCACCCGATACTATAGTGTACTGCGTGGGGGTTCCTGGTCTCGAGAGAATAAAACTTCAGCAATGATTGCCATGTGGTCACTATTTGTGAACATGTCTGACACCTCCTACTTAATTTGTCTGCTTAGTGCGTCATTTGCAAACATTAGGTCTATTATAGAGCCTTTATTTCCTTTTTGGTAAGAATTTTTCGTGCCGCTATTCGTTATTGTGAGGTTGGTTTGGCTCAGGAGTTTTAGAACTAGACGCCCCCGATGATTTGAACTTCTGCTACGGTAGGCAGTAGGCCATAAGTTAAAATCGCCTACCATTATTATAGGCGATTTGCCTCTGCTTTCTAAGGATAGTTCCAGGAGGAAGTCTTCAAATTCTCTAACGGACGCGCTGGGACGAGCATAGCAGCTTACGTAATAAATTCCTCCTATTTGCGCCCATGTAATGCTATTTTTTGCTTCTCTGCAGCTAGACATGAATGTTTGTCCATTGCAGGATCATATTGTTGCTTTGTCGCTTCTATCTCTAATCCAAGTACTTTATAAACGTTGGGAACATTGCTCACTTAGTAAGGCGACATCAATGTTGCTTTATATTACGGCTTGTTGCAGCAGGGCTTGTGCTGCAGCGCAGTGGTTTAGATTCAGCTGCAATATATCCACACATTTAGGGCAAGTCGTACTTAGAACTGAATGGTGTATTGGAGTGTTGCCCTTGATGTGCTGTGTTGAGGTAGTGGCTTTAGGGGGAGGCTTATCTCATTTAGCCATTCCGGCCTTCTGGCGAATATTCAGCCTAGCAGTCGCTGGAGTTGTTCAAGTGGTGTGGCGATGTCGTGTCCTTTTCGAATGGTGCCGATTCGCTGCAATGCGTTGCGGACGCCATGAACGGGACTCAGGATGCGCAGCAGTGCTACGTTGTCGTACCGACCGGTTTGTCTGCATTGCTCTGCTCGTGGCAACTGGCCGACCTGCATCGCGTCGTGGGGTACGGTGAAGCACCGTGTGATGTGGTCTGCCACACGTGTGGCACAAATCAGCGGAAGCACACTCCTGCGTCACATGTGTGTGCGATAGACAGTTGAGGCAGTGCTCATGTGCCTGAGCAACCCGCTTGCGTTGTGTCGGTGACAATCCTTTAAAGAGTCCACATTGCTATAGGCGGTGTTTCTGGCGACATAGAGGCCTCTGATGCGACGCGGTTCAGCTAGTGCGGACGGCGTTGATGGGGCTGCTCGTTAGCCACTACCAGAAGCGGTGGTGGATGAAGTAGCTTTCTTGGCCGGGCGTAGGAATAGGCCCAGTACGTGACACGTTGATTGCTGACCGAACAGTTGGAGTTGGTATGATAGGCATGTCTACGTCCATCTTGATCTCTGTAAAAAATGGTATTTGAATAAACATGGTAGTATATAAATAGAATGGGCGATTGTGCCAAGTTATGTGGCATGACTGAGTCGTCGTATTGGCCGACCATTTCTGTAATTTTTATATTTATGTGCGGGTTGCGGTTTTATCGATTTATTTGAATTGATTTTCATATGTGTTTCGGTATTATGTTCGGATTGTTTAGTAACGGATTTTCGCTATTATCCGGGGTTGGTAGAAAGCATAATTTAACCAACGATCTGGTTAGTATTCCGCTTTGAGTACGGAGATCAACTACCCGGATGTGACGGTCTGAGCCATAATGAAGCTTTTCTATGCGGCCAACTCGCCACTCGGCAGGTGGGAGACAATTCGTTAATAAGTACACAATCTCTAAGCTTTGGCTCATTTTCTGATGTTTTCCATTGATACCTCTTGTGGAGGTTTTTTAAATAGTCTTCTTTCCATCTGCAACTTAATAAGGATAGCGACTCCACGCCTGGTTCAGGTGTGGCCAGAATGGGTGCTACTTTGAGAAAGTGCCTTGGGGTTACGGCTGTGAGATCTGAGGTATCTTGCGAGAGTATTGTTAGTGGCCGTGAATTGAGAACGGCTTCAATGCGAATTAATAGTGTCGTAAATTCTTCATAATTAAATTTGTAGATTCCAGCTACCTTTTTAAGTGAGATTTGAGGCTTTTTACAGCTGATTCCCATAAACCACCCATATGAGGAGCTCTTGGAGGGATGAATTGCCAATTAATGCCTTGGGGAGCGTACTTTTGTACAATCTCAGGGGAGACTTGTCTAATAAAGTCCACAAACTGTTTTTCTTTGAGCCCCGATAAAGGTTTTTCCATTATCGCTCATAAGTTTGACGGAAAACCGCGTCGTCCGACGAAGCGAGCAAATGCCACGAGAAAAGCCTCTTTTGTCAGATTAGTACATTGCTCGAGGTGCACTGCTTTTGTCGTAAAACAGACAAAACAGACATGTAGATTTTCATTAGTGAGGGAGACCTTAGCATGATCACCTTTATCTGAAAAAGCTCAGCAAAATCGACGCCTGTAATAGTGTAAAGCAGAGCAAGCGTTGCAGCATTCCGGAGGAAGTGCTGCTATAATCACCGTCCTCATCTTCTGTTAAGCATGGTGCAGGTGCACATGAAAATGCACTTTGTTATTTGAGGCTTAGGTCGGGGAATATAGAACTCTTGGCGGATTATATATTGCATTAGGCGATGTTCAGCGTGCCACATTAGTAAGTGTATATACTTATATCGAGATTTCTCTGGTATTATTAAAGGATGGCGTTCGTTATATGTCAGGCTTGAGTTGACAAGCCGACCATTAGCACGAAGCAGACCTTTCGTATCCAGAAATGATTTTAGTACTAAGAGTGAGCAGTTTTTGTCAATCGGCTTCGATTCTCTTAGTAGTGACATCTCGCAGCTGAAGCGCGACTGAGTATAAGTGATAAGAGCGACCTTTGCCTTTTCTAGGTCTAGGTGCGTCAATGTATCGCCTTGGGAGTAAAGCGTGGGTTCTCTCTTCACTCAAATTTTGATTCGCTTGATGAAATTGAACATGTAAGCGATTACCCTGAGAGCTCGGCGGTATGATGGAAATCGCTCATGGATGTCAGTATCATCTAATGTCGTATGAAAAGAGTCGATTTTTCAATTTTCTGGGGCAATTATGTTGCGCATGGGCCATCGAGGCCAAGAATTGGGAGATTCTGTTAACCATCGAGGACCATTCCACCAAAAAGTGGTGGTGGCAAGGTGCAGAGGCTTGCACCCTCTTGTACCTAGATCGGCAGGATTGTCAGCACTGGCTACGTGTCGCCAAGTGACTGATCCCACTAGGTCAAGGATGTGAGACGTTCGATTAGAAATATACGTCTTCCATGCATGTGGAGGTTTTTCTAACCAGGCTAATACAATTTCGGAATCAGACAAGAGATACAATTTATATTTTGCCATATTTAGATGCGTTTGCACCACATAGTTCCAGTCGTGGCATACTTATTGTTTTTAGAGGAGCTACCTTTGCCTTGGCTACTAGTAGGTGACTGGTGGTTGCTGTGTCTGATTATGTGCGCACATAAATGGTGGCACAATATGCCTTTTCAGAGGAGTCACAGAAGCCATGTAGTTGGACTTTGTGCTCTGTGACTTAACTTATTCATCGTAGGATTTGTTGACTTGTTCATCCCAGTCAGTTCCGTCTGGCCACAATTCTTGTATTAGAGAGAATTTAGTGCGGATATTGACCATTTAGTGTATGAAAATTGGTCAGAAATCGCATTCCATTGTATTAGTTGTGCTTTCCTTTTCGAATTTAAGGAAATTAGTGTCTAATAAATTTTCTTTAGGTATTTCCTTTACAATATTAGGGTGGTTCGCCGTTATCTTTTTAAAGCGCTTGTGTCACTTGTGAAAACGTATTTGTATATACACCAGTTTAATATGAGGAGCATTAAATCTGGGTGTAGCGTGAGTCCCGTAAGTAAAATGTCATTTGGGGAATTCCCCGAACTTGGGGATTTTGGTGCTTTAAAGACAACTCTTACTTTTGTGGTTTTTTTGTCTGGCTTTATTACTGCATGATGTGGCAGGTAAAATCAATAGCATTAACTTTTTATAATTTTTTCGCCAGGGCTGACTTCCTCCATGTGGTCTAAATGGAGGACCCTATCGTATTCTGGTTTTATCTCGCCTTTGTAAGTAGGTTTTTTTTCATACTTAAAAACTGTTGGATAGCAGACTTGCGAGAATGACCTAAAGCGAGTGTGTGGGGAAATTCTGGCTTTATTGGTAATCGTACGACGTACCGGCCGTTATCTAATCGAGTAGTTGTAGATTTGTAAAAATCCTCACAATATCGATCTTCTGGGGTTGTGATTGATATGAGGGGAGTTCTTCTAACTCCCAAAATTTCTTCAGTTGTGTATTGCTTGCTATTTACATATACATATGTTAGCTTGGAAGAATATTTGTTAGTTGCGGTAAGACAATAGTTTCTGTTTGAATGCGCTTCTTCGCTTGGGGGGAAATAAGGGTAATGGGGCAGATTTTGTTTTAGTTTTGTACTACTCTTTCGCTCATTCCGGTAATTTCAAAATTGGCTAGTTTTGTTGGCAGTTTTAGCCTACTTTGCGCCCTAGACGCTATAAATGATCGTTGAAATCAATTAAATTTGCTTTCGCAATCTTTGAGCGTATGGGCGTGTGACAAACAGTTGATACAAAGTTTTTTCGTTCTTACCAAATTGTTTTTTTCGTTAATATTTAGTTTTTTAAATTTCTCGCAAGATTTCAGCCTGTGCCCTCCTTACACAGTTCGCATGACGTATGTTTGTTTTGTTCGGATGTGAACGATTGTGTTTTGAAAAAATTACGATTTAAGTTTTTGTTGTTACTCGTTTGGGGCCTAACGAAGCTTCGATTTATGTAGGTCGTGTTGAACGTTTTTAGTTCTGACCATTTTTTATCTACCTTTTCCTTAATTTCATATTGGATAGTTAAGAAATCTTTAATTTGTTGCCACTTTGGGCACTTTCTTCGTGATGAGAGCGATTGTTCCCACAAAAGTAACGATTTTTCTGGTAATGTAGATGTGCATATATTTACCAGAATGGGGTCCCAATTGTCTATGGGAATATTCTGTGTCGCTAGAACCGACAAGCAATTTGAAAATTTGAAACAGTGGATTGAAGTTTTATAAATTCTTCACTTGTTTCTTTCTGAATTTTTGGTAAATTCATTAATATTGTCACTTGTTTATCGACTAATATTCTTTCGTTCTCGTAACGAGCTTTTAGAGATTCTCAAGCAAAATTGAAATTTTCGTCATTAAGAGCGAACTGTTTGACTATTACGCCTACTTGATCTTTTGTTTTGTATCAGAGGCGACTGATGCGCTTGTGATAATTTTTGATAGTTTATGTACACGGCTGTCAACATGTCCCGGAAGGACGGCCATTGTTCAAAACCTTGAGATGGATGCCTGAACTCGCCTCTTGGCTTTGAACTTGTTGCAGCTTTACGCTCGGTTGTGGAGTAGGTGCAATTGCTTTAATTAATTTCAATTGATTGAAGATCATAGCTTTAGTCTCTTCGTACTGGTCTAAGCAGTTTTCATATTTGTCGTATGCTGAAGATTTGAAATTTTCACGTAGATCTGATTCGTCAGATTCTACAATTGCGTCATTTGCAGCTTGGAAACGTGTCCAGAAATTGCCTAGATTTTCTTTTTTGATTTCTAATACCGATTCAGATTTGTCTTGAACCGTTGAAGATGAAAATCGAGTGCAGTATCGAATTAGACTGTCACTCTCAGCAATAAACTTAGTATATGAAATATCTTTCAGCCTTATTTGCTTTGTAGCACCTTGCTTTGAGCGTGCAGCTTCTGCAGGTGTACATGGCTCTTTTCTTCAGAAATCATTTTTTGTACTTTTAGATATTGTATCGATTTATTTTCCTTAGAAGCTCCGTTCATTTAGATAATATGAGAAAATTGAAAATATTAGAAAAAAAATCTGAAAAATCAATTCAAAAAATCTCTCAGTGTGCTTCTGATAGCAATAAATACATGTGAAATCTTTAAGATAAAAAGTTTGTATTTTTGTTGTATACGCAATGTATCAAATAACGAACGCGTATTTAGTTTTCCTCATTCTCGGTTCTTTTTTTAGTTTTGCTATTAGTTTGCTCTTGTTTTCCTTATATTTTATTTATTGTTTCGTACTCTTTAGTAAATACTTGCGTATACGAGCGAAAATGAGAAAGGAGAAAATGGTTAATGACCTTTGTATATGAGTCTGCAAGATATGTGCCTGTTTATGTGCAAATTATTAGTTGCGCGAACGCGGGGTGGTTTTTTAAAAAGATGTCAATATAGTGAATTATGTTCAAAAACGAAACTGAATTATCTTTGTTTTATTTATATGTTCATACAATTGATATCTTAAGCCTAGATACAGAGTTTTATCTTATATTCTAAGAAGTGCAGACTTAGGTGTTAGATGATGTGCTGTCTAATTCTACTTAAAGCGTGCTATAAGTTATAGTTTATGGCCGCTTCCTCAATGGCGATGTGTCAATAACATATTTGACAAATTCGTTTAATAATGAATTTATATAAATATTGTCTACTTTAGGCAAAAGTGCACTAAGCTATTGGTGGCGTTAACTTTATTGTTTATTTTAGGTATAAGTTCTGTTAGCTATTTGTGGCGTTAACTCCCCCACCTCTAAATCGAAGCGTCTCGTCTTCGAATATAAATTCTGTTAATTATTAATTTGTGTTGATAGTTTTATTAACATTTTTTTCTTTTGAATTTTTAACTTTAATATTTAATTTAATATATGTTATTACTTTTGTAATAAAATAACCTAATATGATTATCAATAATAAAGTACTAAAAGACCACCAAATGGGATTTCTTTTAAATTTCTTGTTTTATTGGATTTAACATGTTAAAGTTTTCCAATCTTAAATCAATATTTGTTCTTTCAATGTATTCTTTTACAAAAAATGGCTTAAATTTTCCTTCTTTTAAATATTTAAAAAATTTTCCAGTGTGATTTTCATATTTTATATCATCAATTATAACATTATCTTCAAATGTTATTAAATATACTCCGTCTATTGTATGATTATTTACCTTATGTTTTCCGGAAATTATTATAGCTCCGTTTTTTATATTATTTATTACTTTATTTGCTTCATTAATTTTTGTACAATTAGCATGTTTATTATTTAACACGTCTGATAAACAAGTATTATTTCTTTTAATCATACAAAATGCATTATTTAACTCTTTTTTTTACAAAATTGGACTGAATAAAATTTATTTTCGCATTTTATTATTTTATTTTCAATTATACCATCTGTTTGTGAGACGGGTATTGCTTTAAATGACTTACAAATATTTTGTATTTTTGGATAATTAATATATACTATTGTTAGATTATTTTTTGTGCAATTTTAAATTCTGAAACGTCAATAAGATCTGATATTGTTACGTTAATTCTTTCCTGGCTTATTATTTCTTTGATTTCTGCCATATCTAAAATTAAAGAATTCAAAATTCCCAGTTTTGATAATGTAATAGTCTGTATTGTATTTTCAAGTTCAGTAATTATTAGTTTGTTTCTTTGTCTTAAGATAGTCTTTTCGTTCGAACTACCTTGTAATTGTTTTATTACTTGTGTTAATTCTGTGATTGTTTTAAATATTTGTGAATTAGTTGTAAATGGTTTATTATTATTTTCTATTAAATCATTTACTTTGTTTGTAATTTTCATAAAACCATCATGGTCAGGTGAACCGTAAATCCATTTCCATACCGTACCTAATTCATTAATGCCTCTTTTTTGTCTGTTATTGTCGATTTTTAATTGTCTCAATAGTGTTTCTATTATTTGTATTTAAAAGTCTATACTCGAATTGTCAATTAATATTATTTCTTCGTTGGTTTTATATTTTTCTATTATATTTTCAAATAATGATAAATTTGTTAAATGGTATATTGATCCGTAATTTTCAAAAATTGCTGCATTTTCTTCCTCTACAAGTATGTAATTTTCTCTTGTGTAGTCAATTATGTCTATCATAGTATTGTTGATATATAAAAGTATCAACGAAATCTGTAAAAATGTCTTCATTGTGCCTATAATATAATGAAATTAAAACTTAATATTGTCTTTATGTATTATTCTATTTCTATTTTGTATTTTTACTTTATTTCCTAAGTCTTCTGCAACTATTTCTTTTTTATATTTATGATTTAATTTATTCCTTTCCCCATATATTGTTTCATATATTATTTCTCCTTTTTGATAGCTTTTTGTAATCCTTTTCTTATTATGATGCTCTAACATCTTTTCCTGAGCCTTTTTTAACGTGGCTTTCAAGTCGACGTGGGTTTCTTTATTAAATAAAATATTAAAAGGTTTTTTACCTGTTACTGAGGGTTTTGTATTATTATATTGTTGAGCCGCTCTAATACGAGGGCTGCTATATATATTCTGGCCTAGGGCAACACTAAGTGTTGCCAGGTGCAATCTGACATTTCCATTGGAAAGTTTGACATTTTTTAGCATAACATCACTCAGAACGTTTTGTCAATTTAATCGTGAATTGTTTTATTTACAGGGAATTAAAAAATTCATCTCGGCCAAAAAATGGAATTAACTCGTCATCTTTAAATTTCTATTAATATCGAATGAACCCTTTCTATTTGCCCATTACTAGTGCTATGACGTGGTGTACAGTAATAAATTTGTATAACTAGTCGTTCCATTAAGGATTTGAATTGAATTGTACTTAAACCTGGCTCATTGTCGATAACTATACCTTTTATATCTAAGAATGGTTGTAAAAGTTCTAGAAGTAGAAGTAAATTCGATTTGTCTTCAAATACTTTATTGTCAAAAATTTTGAATAATAACCAACTCACGTAAGAAATTTTAATTTCTGTGCTAAAAAATGCCGATGTAAAATTGTTCTCTCTCTCTAATTTGAATTTGTTTTGGATGTCTTTCATATTTATTTGTGTAGCATATGCTGCAATTTTTTGCATATTGTTTGCATTGCTTTATCATTAAAGGCCAATAATATTGTTGTCTTTATTAGTAATATCATTCGGGAATAGTTTGGTATATAAAAATTTGATAGTCGGAAAAGCTTCTTTCAAAATGTTTTTTATTGCGTACAGCACTACAGGCGTGCAGAATATTCCAGTAACCATTTTTGGATCTATATATTCTTTTAAATACCAACTATATTTTCTGGTATGTCGTATTCAATTAGAAATCTTATGTTATTAAAATAGGAAATTGTCTCCAAGACTGATATTTTCGACCCATTATCAATTACTATTTGTTGCTTTAATTGATTTAAAGGTTTTTTTTCGTGAATTTGGTATTCATAGCTGCTTTCTGTAGAATGTTGGGTTTCTATTATAGAATTGTCTGAGTGACTAAATTCGCAACCACATTTGTTGCTCCCGGTTTATACATTTTTTTTGTTGAAAATTCTTCAATGAAAGATGGAGAATCCTTTAAATTTTACGTTTGGATTTTTTTCAGACATTGCGAATGCCAATGGCTGATGATCTTTATGGATTTCCTAATCCTTTACTGCATAAAAATAATGTCGTATTGTTTTCAATGCCCATAATATGGCGAATAATTCCTTTTCGTTAGTTGCATAATTTTGCTCGGTAGAATTTAAGGTTTTTGAAATGAATGTAATTGATTTTCCTTCTTGGGATAAGACCGCACCTACAGCTACATTTGACGCATCTGTGGTTAGAACTAATTTTTTTTTCAAAATCTGGTTGAACAAGTTCAATTTGTTCTTGTAATACTTTCTTTAAAGTTTCGCAAGCAGGTATTCCTTCCTGAACAAGGTTAATAACTCTTTTCTTTTACATACATGCGTATGTTGTGATATTTTTCCATTTTCTCCTTTCAAATGTTTGGTTAATGATTTAGCAATTGTTGCGTAGTTTTCAATTAATTTCCTGTAATATCCCGATATTCCTAGAAATCCTCTAAGTTGGCGTAGCGTGTTGGGATTTGGATAATTCTTTATTGTTTCTATCTTTTTGGGATCTGTTTTTATTACTTTGTGGGATACAACGTATCCTAAACTTCGGCTGCTATCAAGGTTGACTTTTCCATGGACATTTTCATATGAGCTTTTTCAAGTGTTTGTACTATATATTTTAAATGAAATATATGCTCTTTTAATGTTTTTGAGTATACTAAGTATAATATCGTCAATATAGACGTGACAAAATTTTCCGATACATTCGTGTAGAATATTGTTCATTGCTCTTTGAAATATGCTAGGAGCATTTTTTAGCCCAAATGGCATTCTTATTATAATATTCATATTTTCCATTATTCACGGAAATTGCAGTTTTTTCAATATCATTTTCTTCCATCAATATTTGATGAAATCCAGACTCAAGGTCTATTGTAGAGAAATATTTAGATTCTCCCAAATTAATGAGTATTACTTCTAGATTAGACATTGGATATCTATCCGTTACTGTTTTTTCGTTCAATTTTAAAATCGATGACCATTCTTAGTTTTGGACTACCGTCCTCATTTATACCTTTTTTGGAACAGGAGAATTATATGGGCTTTTGCTATGCCTTATAATTCCTTTTTCCAATAAACTTTGGATTTCCTGATTGACAAAATTATTTGCGAATAATGAATATGGATATTGTTTTGACCATATAGGGTTTTCATCTTCTGTTCTTATTTCTGCTTTGATATCTGTTCTGAATGGTAAATCCGTGTTTATGTTTTCATGGGTTTTATTTCTTGATAAAATCCTCTCTAAGCAGTGGGATGTTAATATTTTTAACTTATTACCTTTGTTTTTACATTTTTCTGCAAATTCTTCGAAATTATTTTCATCGGTAATATTGAAATTATTTCTTTTAAATATTAGTGCCTCCTTTTTTTGGAGTATATTTTTTTATTTGATTGTTGGTATTATCTTCGACTGGCGTTTTAGGATTTTCTTGTTCCAATTAGTTTAAATTTTGTATTTTTATATTTTTATTTGGTTTTTCACCATTCTTTCTTTGTTTTATTTTGCTGGTAAGAACTTCGGCTGGCGTTTTGGGCTCTTTTTGTTCCAAAATAATTTTTTTTAATATAATATTGCCGGTAAAATCTTCGGCAGGCCTTGTAGAACTTGTATGTTCCACAATTTTAATATTTTGTTTATTTTTAATATTGCCGGTATTTTCTTCGGCTGGCGTCTTAGGACTTTTTTGTAGTAGTTTAAATTTTGTATTTTTATATTCTAATTTGGTTTTTTACCATTAGTGTTTTGTTTTATTTTGACGGCATAAACTTCGGCTGCCGTCTTATGACTATCTTATCCCAAGGAGCTTAATAAAATTAAATCATTGAGAAAATGTATTTTCTGTATTATATTATTTCCATAAATTAGTTTCCGATTTGGAATATCTATTGTGGCTCCGATTTTGTTTAAGAAATCAATCCCATTAAGAGATCGCTCTCTAAGTTACCAATTTCATAAAAACGTTCTTGTACCCCCAATAAATTAATATTATGAAAATATTTTATGATGGTCGAACCATTAATGGTTCTTACCCTCAATTACTAAAGTGGTTTTGTTATTATAAATTCCAGTTCGTATATATGAACTGGTTGCCCCCGTATCTACTAATATTCGAATGATTTGCCCGGTTTTCATATCTGTTTTTATTATATAAGGCAAATAAGAGTTTACCCTTAAAAATGGTTTTCCCCAATGTTATTAACCCTCATCAAGACCCTCGGGTCTGGCCAGGCATATTTTGCTTTTAAATGTTATATAAATATATTTAGAGTGTAGCAAACGACTTGCGCTTCCAGGTAGCTTCCTAGAATTTTTATTGTCTATAGAATTCAGAAAAAAAAATTCAAGGACATCGCATCGAAAAGGACGAAAAAAGGATATTATAATATTACACCTTAGTGCACCAATGGTGATTGGCTAAACCCCATATATTTTGTATGAAAATATATGAACTTTGATATGTTTCTATCGCTTCGCACAGTTGACTTATCTGTTTTCATGTTCGTTACATGTCCAAATTGGTTTGTATGTTTATCTAGGTCAAATACTTTAGCCGCTAAAGCGTTTTAAAGGTTAAGAAAACTGTAATTTTTCTCAAAATGTTAAATTTTTTGTGAACGCTATTGCCACGCCCTTGGTAAAGATAGAGGGGAGGTTGAGGGCTTTCCTGAACTAACTCGCAAAATGGTTTTGATCCCCCCCCCGCCCCATACCCCCCAACTGTAGTGAAATAAAAGGGGGGACATGGTGAAAACCCATTTTCGCCTATTGCCACGCCCCCGGTACTTAACTGGTGCAATTTATTTGACCCACCTAGGTCTAATACTTTAGCCGCTAGAACGTTTTAAAAGGTTAAGAAAAAATGTAATTCTTCTCAAAATGTTAAATTTTTTGTGAACGTTATTGCCATGCCAAGCGTGAACAAGGCAGTCAATTTGATTTCAACCAAATCGAGAGGTAAAAGATTTCAAAAATGTATCTATATTGTACATATTTGAGCGTAAATACAACACGTATTTCCATACAAATGTATGAAAACACCACTTGGCCAAGCCAAGCACCATTGGTCTCGACCAGGGTTAATTCTTTGAGGCTGTGTGCTTACTTGTGCACTTTCATTTTGCTTCTTTGGTATATGTCTTTGTTGATAATTGGTTTCCCAATTATATCTGTTACTCTTAGCCTGTACTTGGTTTGTTTGTATAGGCCTAGGATAATTCATTATTTGGTTTGATTGGTCGACGTCCATAGGTTCTGGACGATTGGGATATTTTTGGTTTGTATTAGTTATCCTTTGCGGATACCTCAAATTATTTTGAAAATTTTTATTAAATTGTTGGTTTCGAAAATCAATTTCTTGATTCTGTTTTGAGAATTGTAACGCGAATTGTCACCTCATCTGGTTTTACTGAAGTTCTTGCGCTTTGGCAAGAGCAGTAGGCAAATCAGTGGGCGTTAAAGTAAAACGTATTTGGTTAAAAAGGTAGTTTAAACCAGTTATGAAGGTTCTAAGTGCGGTTTCCCAAGTTCTAATATTTAATTGCTTGGTTATTTCGGAATTTGTTCCATGCGTCATTATTGTTTTATTTATTAACAATGTCAATTTCTTATTGACGTCATTATAGTAGTCCATTAAGGATTGTGATCCTTGTTTAAGTATGTTCATTCTCGAAAATGTATGTTCTAGTCTCGAAAATATGGCTTCTAAATTTAAAACTGTGCCATGGTTTGTCAAAATGTCGTTAGTATTGCCAACAATCTTGTTTCTCAGTATCGTTAGGGCTCCAAAATATCTCCCACTCCCTTCCATATAGAGACTCATTGAATATTTTGCAGCTTCTCTCCAGCTGACGTACGATCTTCCCCGGAATTCCCGTAAATATTTTACAATTTCTAAATTTTCATTCCATACAACTGAGTCGTTAATTGTCTGTGTTTCGTATTCTGTCACCTGCGTAGCAGTTATTATATTTTTTATTTGGTTATTTAGCTGATCTATTTCAGCTCTTAAATTCGTCGTTTGCGTCGTTATCAGTCGACCTACATATGTCGTCTGCAGTAAAATTACTAACCGCCATTTTCAAAAATTTTAGAATTATGTTGTCCACTTTACAAAAAATTATATAAATACAATAATATTATAATTTATCTCGTTTTCTATTTTATTAATAAATATATATTTAATAGATTTATAAGAATTTATTTTGTTTTCTTTTTTCTTAAATAAGGGTACTTGTGAGTGTCATGATTATTGGCTTTGCAATACTCACAGTGAAAGAATTTTTCATACTTAATATTAGTGTGATTATTTCCCATTTAATTAATAAATATAGTATTTACTTACAATTAACTTTATGTTGTTGTTGCTACTGCTGCTGTTGTTACTGTTACTGTTGCTGTTAGTTCTTGCTTTTGCTGCTACTGCTGTTGCTCTTGTTGCCTTTGCTGCTGCTGTTGTTTTGGAAACTAGTTGCCTTTTTCCTTTAAGCTTGGTCGCTGCTTTATTGCTTTTGGTGAGGAGTTTTCACAGGCACTGTTTATTTTGCTGTTTCTAAAGAACTCTGTGTTCTAAATATTTTTGAAATTATAGTTATTTTTGTGATTTAAGTCACTCTTACTATTTTTGTAATTTTCTATTTTGTTGATTAATTATTATTTAATTAATTATTTTAATTATTAATTTTTAAATCAATTATTTAAACAACTTTTTTTTTAATTTCTTGTTTTTATTATCCTGCGATTGTCACTTCGTTGCTTATTCTCACTCACTTTGTTTCGGTTTTTTTTTTTGGTATTAACACACTTATAGTTATTTCTATCGGATTGGATTTGTATGCTTTTGCATAAAATAACAATGTTACTTTTGTAATTGTATTTCTTTTTTCGCGAGTTCGCGACTTCGGGATACTTGTTTGCGTTTTGTTTTTTTTCATGTTTTTGGTCCAATAGGAGTTTTACGTCTCTCCTGGCAAGATCACCAATTATTACTTGCGCGGGGTGGTTTCTTAAAAAGATGTGAATCTAGTGAGTTATGTTCAAAAACAAAATTGAATTATTGTTATTTTACTTATATTTATACAATTGATACCTTAAGCCTAGATACAGAGTTGTATCTTACATTCTAAGAAGTGCAACCTTAGGTGTTGGATGATGTGCTGTCTAATTCTACTTAAAGCGTGCCATAAGTTATAGTTTATGTCCGCTGCCTAAATGGCGATTTGTCAATAACATATTTGACAAATTCGTTTAATAATGAATTTATATGAATATTGTTAACTTTAGGCAAAAGTGCACTAAGCTATTGGTGGCGTTAACTTTATTGTTCATTTTAGGCATAAGTGCCGTTAGGTATTGGTGGCGTTAACTTGCATATGTAAGATGCTTAAGATTTTTTTTGTTTTCAATCCTGCTTGCTTGTGCTTTAAAAGAACAAGGGGTATTACTGGAAAGGTGCCGATTTGTTCTTTGAATATATGTATGTACAATGTGTGAACAATTGAAAATGCCAATACGTATATATGTGCTTTTTTCTTCCAATTCTTATTTTTTTTTTTGTTTATTTTGATCGTATATATCCTTTTTGTTTTTAGTTAGTAAAATTTTAAATTTTTAATAAATTAAAATTTCGCATTGGCACAATTCCGATTTCTTTGGCGCCGCGATTTGAAGGTACAGTTGGAAAGAGGAAGTCCTCCTGATTAAAAAATATACAGGGCTATAGGTACCGCAAACGCTTAGTTTACGAGACATTCGACCTTAAAGTTCAAAAATTCCCAAAATTCGAACAATTCAACAAGCTATTTTACCGCATTAAACACACTTTACTCACATTTTTCACTTCAAATTAAATAAATTAAACTATAAGCTTTTAAATAAATCCACATCTTACACTTTTAACAGTTTTTTTTACCGAAGAAATATTTATTTTATAAATTACATTTTACACTCGTAGTGAACATCATGTGTGTGCTAAAAATTACGACGAAATGGAGCGCTGCCATGTGATAATAAGGAAATTCGCTGAAATTCCTTTTTCCCAAAAATTTCTCTATCCATTCATATGGATATGTTCTTTATTTAATTTAATAAACAAATAAGTAATATTAGTAAGTAATAGTAGTAATATTATATAATAATATTATATATCGTCCCCTCAATATAACAATAGCGTATGTGCTCATACGCCATTATTTTTTTATTGCATATTTAGAATCTCCATCATTGATTCTATGTCTGGTCAAAATTTCGTCAAATTCTACTTCCACAAAGTGGGTCAAAATGTCATTGGAAAAAATGGTGCATAATTTCATGTTCAGAAATTTCCTTCAATAAGAAAATTACAAAAACTTTAAACTCGATTTTCTCAAAACCCAAAAAAAATTATACGCTATTGTTATATTGAGGGGACGATATATTGTCACCTAATATACAAAACAACGTATTATCAAAAATAAATGGAAAGCGCTGACAGATATAATAACCAAAATTTAACCATTTTATAACGAAAACTCAAATTTTGTTTAAATATCAGTGCAAGATAACCAAAAAATATACCACTTTATAACGAAACTCAATATTTTTTTTATTTTAACGCAGAAAGGAGACCTATGCGAAAGTACTTCAGTCACCTCGGATATTCGCTCGACCAGAAAGGAGTATTATGCGAAAGTACTTTGGTCACCCCGGCTATTCCCTCGACCAGGGTTATTTTTTTAAAGCGCGGCGAAGACCGCCAACGCAGAAAGGAGTACTTCGCGAAAGTACTTCAGTCACATAAATCACATATTACACATATACATACATATGTAGAAAGTATTTTTTTATAGTTAATATAGAAAAAAGAATCACGCGATAAACCAAACAAAGAAAAATTGTTAAAAATCCTACATATTTGCTGTTTAAGATGTGGCAAGGCTCGTTTTCCTCATAAATGTAAACAATCTAACCTTTTCAACGATGAGTGTGCTAAGTGATTTTTAAATTAATAAATTTAGGTAAAATATAGCAAAATAAAAGTGAAATGTGAACTTATTTCAATGTTTTGAGTGTGTATTTAAATATACAGAGTGAAAAATGTGAAAAAATTTAGTGAAACATATAGAAATACCATGTGTTATTAGTGCAAATTTTTGAACTTTTAATCGTGAATATTTTAAAAAATTAAAGTTATTTTTCTATTATTTTTGGATATTTCTTCTCTGGAGAAGCTCCCCTATCCGCACATACCCCATTTATAGGGAAGTTCGGTTTTTTCACCCCTCCGCCAGAGTAATCGGAATCGTGCCTTCGCATTTACCGATCCGCTTAGTTTTTCGAAATTTTGTAATTATTTCCGATAAGTTGTGAACTTTTAATTTACATAGGGTACAATGTACCTTATATAAGTTAAGATAGCAAGTGTAGCCCCATCTGCAATTTCCTTGACTGCAGTGAGCGGCTCGATATTTCACCGAATAATGAGAATCATCACCACACAGCGCATGCGCTCTCACAACAACAGGAAATAATTGTTGCCTCGCTCACTAATCCAATTCAACCCACAATGCGTCAATCGGTATATTCGAAAAATGCTTGGTTGGTTGATCGTGAGATTGGAAGGAAAGATCAGAACATCACAACAACAACGATGCCTTGATCCGATGGAGTATCAATACATCGCGCTCTAACCGCAATGCGGCGCTTAAGAAGTAAGGAAATAATTGTTGCCTCGCTCACTAATCCAATTCAACCCGCAATGCGTCAATCGGTATATTCGTAAAATGCTTGGTTGGTTGATCGTGAGATTGGAAGGAAAGAGCAGAATAAATTTGACTTGTGAACAATTAAGTCAAGGGTTCTCTACTATTAACTGGCGCCCAACGTGGGGCCCGTCGCTTAGCAATCACCTTAATTCGGCAAGCAGAATTGCCATAAAGGCAGAAGTGAACGGGACTCCAAAAATTACAGGACATCAGCATCCGTGACATCGAGGGAACATTCGCAGCATCTATCCCAGGATAAATTTAAGTTACATCAGAGTAAATTTGTAAGTAAAAAATTAAAATTGATAATGTGTGACTTACAAGCTGTGCTTAAAATTAAATTTTGAAAATAAAAAGTTTATATTAATATTGGAAGTTTATATTGAACTGTGTGAACTTGCGTTCGGAAAATTACACGATCTCGTTTTTATAAGTTAATCGGTTTTCACTAATTTAACTAAATTAACTAGAATACTGGTGATCAGGATAACGTTTTCACATCTGAAACTGCTTTATAATTAAGAAAAAACTAAAGTTCAAGTTTCAGGTATCAAATTATTCCCAGGGGTCCGAACACGAAAATACCTTGTTCACAGTGAAGTTATATTAATTAAAACTAAATTGCATTTTTTCATGGTGAAAAGTTTAAAGTTATCTTAACTATTTTTTGCAAATTTTGCAATTAACTATTACCCCGAAGGTTCGGAACGGTATTATGTGGCAATGGGTATTTTTAGAAACAAAATTACTGGGTCAGCTAACACGACTTTATCGTCATTTAACACTGTCTTAAATTTCAAGGCAATAATTGCTAGGCTCGATCAAACTTACGCAGATAAAAGACCAATTCATGTCTTGGAAAACGAATTAAGTATTCTAAGGCAAGGGAATTTACCGATTTCAGAATACTACGATATGGTAGATAGGCACTTAACACTTATCATAAATAAGCAAATGATGACACACAGCGGGAACGCCGAGGTCATTATGGCTCTCAACGAGTATGCAAGGGAGAATGCACTACGCATTTTTATTTCGGGTCTTCGTCGCCCCCTTTGCGATATTTTGTTTTCTTCAGGTCCGAAAGACTTGCCTTCTGCATTAGCTGCTGCCCAGGAGCTCGAGATGAATCATAAGCGTTACGATTTTGCGCAAACATTTGCTATGGGCAACTTAGTAAGACCAGAAAAAACCCGGTACACATTTTCCCAGCCCTATCGTAAGACTCTCCCACCGAATATAAATAATAGACCAACTGCGATGGACGTCGATCCCGGTTCTTCCGTTTACCGAAATCAACCAGCGCGTCAGAACAACCTGTCATTCCATAACCCAAACAACTACCAATCTCAGCCTAACGTTATGTTGCCACAGCAGCCACACATACAACCTCACCAAGTAGTATTTAAACGCTCTCGGGACCAGTCTGGTTCTTTTCAAAAATCACATCCCAAGGTTCAAAAAGTAAACTATATGCCAGAAGAAGTAAGTTCAGATTTTGACGAACCCGATATTTGCGATGACCATTACAGTCTTCATTCGCATATTGATAGTTGCCACCGCGACAACTCAAGCAAAACACGCGCCTCCATCGATCGTTTAGAAAGTGAAATTAATCATTTAAACTAGAGTCGCTCCTACCATTCATCATTACAAAAACAACGAGTGGTCGGGAGCTGAAAATACTAATCGATACAGGGACTTCTAAAAATTTTATCAAAAATCTCCCATTCCTTAACGGAATTAAGGTAATGGGAAACCCATTTACATTAAAATCAATAAATGGGGTCAATCTTATAAAAAAAAAATGTTTGATTAATATCTTTAATCATACCTCGACGTTTTATCTGCTTGCGAATATAACCACATTCGATGGTATAATCGGCTACGATTTCCTTAAAGAGATTAATGCGAAAATCGATATCGATGCTGGATACTTACGTCATCGCAGTGGGGAAACCAAACTTCAGCATCTCCGCTGCAATTAAATTAATTCAATCACAATAGAAGCAGATTCTGTCCCGGTCACTATTAAAGCAAAGTTTCATGAAATGATTGATAAAAATTCAAATGCATTTGCACACCCAGATAGAGCCCTACCATATAATACGAACGTAGAAGCAACAATTCGCACCATCACCGATGACGCAATATTTTCGAAAAACTACCCCTATCCAATTTCAGCAGCGGAGTTTATCAACACAGAAATCGAACCTCTTTTGAAAGATGGCATAATTCGTCGTGTTCTCCTTATAACTCACCGGTCCATGTCGTGACTAAAAAGGGTCTGGACGAAAACGGAAGGCAAAAGCTGCGTATGGTCATAGACTTCAGAAAAATTAACGAAAAAACTATCCCCGATCGGTACCCCATTCCCGACATATCTGTCATTCTGGCAAATCTAGGCAAGTCATTATACTTTACCACTTTAGATCTAAAAGCGGGTTTTCACCAAATTAATTTGCGAAATAAGGATAGACCAAAAACGGCTTTTAATATCAACAACGGCAAATATGAGTTCTGCCGCTTGCCGTTCGGCTTAAGAAATGCGCCAAGTATTTTTCAGCGCGCTATCGATGACATTCTCCGCGACGAGATAGGAAAAACTTGTCACGTATACATCGATGACATCATCATCTTTTCGCCCGACGAAGAATCGCATTTAAATCATATAAACCACATTTTAATGAAACTAGAGTCAGCAGGTATGCGAGTTTCACCAGAGAAATCCAAATTTTTTCAGACAGAGGTTGAGTTTTTGGGATTTTTGGTTTCTCGAAATGGTATTAGAACATGCCCTAAGAAAATTAATGATATTATTAACTATGAAATGCCAGCAACTCTACGCGCTCTACGGTCTTTTCTAGGCCTTGCAGGATACTATCGTAGATTTGTTAAGGACTACGCTGCTATAGTTAGGCCATTAACTAAATATTTGCAAGGCGAAAATGGGCACGTCGCAGCTAGTAAGTCAAAAAACGTTCGGATAATACTCGATTCGTGCAAAGCACGCTTTCAAAAAAATTAAAACTATTCTGGCATCTGAAGACGTTCTTTTACTGTACCCAGATTTTAATAGGCCTTTTGAGTTGACTACTGATGCTTCATCGAATGCGTTAGGAGCTGTATTGTCTCAGAATAATAGGCCTATTACGATGATCTCGCGTACGCTTTCCAAAACTGAGCGAAACTACGCAACAAATGAACGCGAACTGCTTGCTATAGTATGGGCGCTGAAGACCCTTCGGCATGATCTTTATGGTGTTAAGAATATTCACATTTTCACAGATCACCAGCCCCTTATATTCGCTATTTCAGAAAAAAATCAATTCAAAAATGAAGAGATGGAGTGCATTCGTCGAGGAATTTGCGCCTACATTTCATTATAAGCCAGGGAAGGAGAATAAGGTAGCTGATGCTCTGTCCAGACAGTTTATTAATAACTTAAGCGAATCAATAGAAACAGCGCATAGCGAAGAGTCTTCCACCAACTTCATAGAAACAATAAAGTATCCCGTAAACCAATTTAAGAACCAACTAATATTAACAAAGGGTCCGTCGTTAAACAAAAGTACAACAATTGTATTCCAAAAATACGTTCGTCATAAAATTTGTTATGATAAGCCCGAAAATCTTATACAATGTCTAAAAAGTGTAATAAATCCAAATACCATCAACGCAATTCACTGTGATCTGACAATCCTAGGGGAAATACAAAACCGTCTAGTTTCTGCCTTTCCTGGTATAAAATTTCGACAAACCGAAATATTCGTAATTGACTTAATCAACAAAACCGATCAGCTTGAAACGCTCATTACAGAGCATAACCGAGCACATCGCTGCCTACAAGAAAATTTCAAACAAATAATAAGCGATTATTTTTTCCCGAATATAAAAAAATTGTTAAAATCCATAATTTCGTATTGCAAAATTTGTTTAGAAAATAAATATCAGCGTAAACCGTCCAACCTCGAAATCGGCAAAACCCCTATCCCTACCATGCCAGGTGAGATTTTACACGTCGACATTTTTTTTACTGATAAGCAGCACTTCTTAACATGTATCGACAAATTTTCCAAATACGCGGTTGTTAAACCTATCTCCTCACGATCCGCGATAGACATTAAAGAAGCACTGCTCGAAATATTACCGATATTTAAAAACACTAAAACAATTATTTCAGATAACGAAAAAGCTTTTCATTCCACGACAATAAAAAGTTTTCTCAGAGATAGTTTTTCAATCGAACAATTTTTCATCCCGACGTTACACAGTGAAAGTAATGGGCAGGTTGAAAGATTCCATTCAACGTTAATGGAAATAGCCCGTTGCATCAAACAGCAACAGCAGTTGTGCGAGACTATAGACCTCATATTATTAGTAACACATGAGTACAACAACAGCATTCACTCCACAACCAATGCCAAGCCAATTGATGTTTTTCAAAACTGTTCAAACGAAGAACTGAAAGTAATACGCGAAAAATTGCTTAAAGTGCAAGAGAAAACATTAAATAAACGAAACGAAAATAAAACGATGAAAACATACGAATCAGGGGAGAGGGTGTTTTTGAAAAGGAACAAACGGCTTGGGAATAAATTTGATAAAATCTACATATGTAGAAAAAGTAGTGGAAAGAGATTTAGGTACCACGGTTGTGATAGACGGGAAAAAAGTCCATAAAAGTAATCTCAGATGATATTTTCCGCACACGTTCGCAAAAAACAAAAAAAAACCTTAACAAATACATCCAAATCATAATCAACACATACCAATTTTAAATTTTTACATCTAAAATATCAAGTAAAATGTTAAACCATATTATCAACTATTCATAGAGTAATAAGTAATTGAATTTGTAACACTGCAATTTAAAATATTATATTGCGATCAACCAAGCCAACTACCAACTACCAATACTTTACAATACCAATCACATTTTTTTGACAACATTATGAAGTGCGCCATGCAACATACGACACCATTTGAATACCCCTGCCTAAGCTTGATGGATTACCGCAACAGGGACGTTTCGGACTTGACAAGGAGGGTAGTTAAGATAGCAAGTGTAGCCCCATCTGCAATTTCCTTGACTGCAGTGAGCGGCTCGATATTTCACCGGATAATGAGAATCATCACCACACAGCGCATGCGCTCTCACAACAACAGGAAATAATTGTTGCCTCGCTCACTAATCCAATTCAACCCGCAATGCGTCAATCGGTATATTCGAAAAATGCTTGGTTGGTTGATCGTGAGATTGGAAGGAAAGAGCAGAATAAATTTGACTTACGGATAACGCGGGAAGAGAAAATCGGTGAAGTGCAGGTATGCACTTTTAGTACACATGTAAATGTGTAAGATTTTAACAATACTGTTTATACATAGATATGTGTGTATGTGTACCAGAGAACGGCTTCCGTTGCGCGCAAAAATGTTCATGCACGATCAATATCCGAACTATCAGTACATTCGGCTCAAGCGCTCAAAATGGCATTCGTGAATGTTTTCGCTACTGAGCTAAATTCAGCTCAATTGCGGTAAATTCGTTTGCTTGCTGAGTTTATTCACGCTCGTGTTGAAACAGCTCTACTCAAGCGTTCGCTCATTCGGCTCAACAATGATCGTGTTGAATGAAAACAAAAACACAAAAGAGCAAACTCAACGCCTATGAGCAAACTCAATGGGTATGAGCAAACTCAACGCATATGAATAAACTCACTGTGCTTGAATAAAAGCGCCGTCTCCTTAAGCGATTTGCAGCACTTACATACATACATATGTATGTCTGTTTAAATTTGAAGAATTTTTTTGCAAATATTTTAAAATATTGTTACAGGATTGGCAGTATATATGTAAATCCATTCCAAATAGTGCCATCCTCTTTAATAATTTCAGATTATATATTCCAAACATGGCTCCTTCCCTTATGTCGGGCTGACAATGTGTAGGCGTTTGTACGTATTTTTTCTAAAATATCTTCTTGCTCCATATCGACGGGATGACAAATACATACTAAAATATAAGTTGTATACCAAATCTTAGTGCAATGCATGTGACACATAAGCTGATTGCGAACAAAGCATACAAAAACTATATACATACCAGAGAACTGCAAAACTCACTTTTTCCTTAAATCAGCTCATACGCAAAAGTTTCTATTCAATTCCAATCACTGAGCGAGCATGAGCTAAATATTTCGTGAAGTGAGCAAACGTGAGCAAAGCATTTCGGACCGAAGGCTCACATTGTACGCGAATGAGCGATTCGGCAACATGAGCTGATTTTTACTCAACGCTGTGTTTCGCTCAGTGATTGGACTTGAATAGAAACTTTTGCGAATGAGCTGATTCAAGGAAAAAGTGAGTTTTGCAGTTCTCTGATGTGTACATTAACTTTGTTTCCCACTTTGTTTTGTTATGTAATATAGGTATGTACATTAGGGCGGGTCGAATCTTTTTCGCATAAAGCGGCTAGCAAAAGCGAAAACTACAGTAAATTCTAAGAAAGTTTTGCCAAGAAACCATGGGTCTAAAATTAATTCCCAGTTCGCGCAGAGCGACTTTAGATTTTAAGGTCATACTTATTAAATTGTACTCAAAAACCTATAGTTTTAAAAATAACAGCATGCCATGCAATTAATGCAATAATAGCACTGTGATAGCTTTTTTCAAAAAAAAAAGACAAGACCAAATTCGACGGTTTCCCCCTATTTCGGGTCCTACGAATCGATCTGCATCATTACTTTTTTGAGTTACAATCATGGTTTCATACAAAAATTTTTGTTGAAGTTTTTCATCAAAGTGGCCCATTGTAAGAGAAAGGTACATTTTTCTTCGGTCTCTAACTTTTTTAATATTGACTTTTTTGGTGAACTTTCTTTGGCAAAGCTTCTCAGAATAAGTCCGTCTTTAAGTTCTTAGATGACTGTAAACCCCAAAATCAATGTTTTTTGTGTCCTTATAGCCAATATATCGAAAAAACTGAAATTTAATCCATTTTTTTTAATGTTTTTTCCCTCACGTTTCGTCAATATTTTAATTTACCCTTTGATACTTATACATTAAGTGACATCTTGTAATAGTAAGAAACTTAAGCAAAGACAACGTTCTGAGCAAACTAACCATTAGAAAAAAAAACTTAGCAAAATTTGTATTTTTTAAAAAAACTACACTAACTATGTTTGTGTACTGTTTTATTTTTTTAACAACAAGTAACGTTTGAAAGAAACGTTAAATGCTTGTCTAACAGTCAAAATTTAAGCATAGATTGCAGTAATTAATTTGACTTTGACTTCGCGGAAAGAACATTGTTTTAGTGCCTTGTAATTAAGAAAATAAATTAAAATGAATAAGTGTCCAATTGGCCTATCGTTGTTCTGCTACGTATGTGGAAAATTTACAAGCCCTCGGAGTAGATGCAAAATATCTCCGGGAACTGCCGGCATCTACGAGGAATATTTCGATTTGCCCGTTATAAGAGACGTAGATTGGGTGCCAAATACCATTTGCACGCAATGCAACAACAACCTGCATAACTGGTCAAAAAGACTGTGCCTAAAAATGGGGTTCGGCATCCCAATGATTTGGATAGATCCACAAGGGCATCATACTGGTAACTGCAAGACTTTGCAAGACTCAACAAAAAAAACACAGTTTACAAAAGTGTTCAATCTGCACAGCTACCAGTATCTCACTCAGAAAATGTTCCGATACCGAGATGTCCAAGTCCAACTGACAGATATATTTCGCCAACATTTTCCACCGAGCCTACAGATCTACTCTCAATGCATAACCCAACCGAAGTTGAAAGCCCATGTCGTCACTTGGAGATTTCCCAAGCCCGTTTAAATACGATGGTACGACAGCTGAAATTATCGCAAAGACAAGCGATTTGCCTAGCACATCATCTTCGATCGGTAAATATATTGTCTAAAGATGTGAAGGTGTATGGATACCGCAAAAGACAGGAGGAGCTTTTAGATTTATTTGAGGTTAATGGCGACAATACTTTTTCGTATTGTAAAAATATTCCTGGTCTTATGCAATACATGAACTGTGAGTACAAACCAGAGCAATGGCGCTTGTTTATTGACTCGTCGAAAAATAGTTTAAAAGCATTGAGCATTGGTACAGCGGCAAAAAGCTTGACTCGTTGCTTGCTGATTTTGAAATTTAATTTAAATATTTTGTACAAATTTATGATACTTATTGATAACACTTATAAGATACAAAAAAAATAAAACAACACACAAACATAGTTAGTGTAGTTTTTTTTTAAAATACAAATTTTGTTAAGTTTTTTTTCCAATGGTTAGTTTGCTCAGAACGTTGTCTTTGCTTAAGTTTCTTACTATTACAAGATGTCACTTAATGTATAAGTATCAAAGGGTAAATTAAAATATTGACGAAACGTGAGGGAAAAAACATTAAAAAAAATGGATTAAATTTCAGTTGTTTCGACATATTGGCTATAAGGACACAAAAAACATTGATTTTGGGGTTTACAGTCATCTAAGAACTTAAAGACGGACTTATTCTGAGAAGCTTTGCCAAAGAAAGTTTAACTTCAACAAAAATTTTTGTATGAAACCATGATTGTAACTCAAAAAAGTAATGATGCAGTTCGATTCGTAGGACCCGAAATAGGGGGAAACCGTCGAATTTGGTCTTGTCTTTTTTCTTGACTATCACAGTGTAATTGTACATACTTACACATATCTACACAATTGTAACTACCATGCCATCCACGGTTAACCACTTTTCGCAAATATTTCAACACAATTACACATTTTTTCTCTATGCACTAACACCAAAAAAAGATATCTAATTTCTTGATTTATTTGAATGATTGTGCGAAAAGAAAATCCCAAAAAGGGTAATAAATAAACGATTGAAAGACACATGTCATTAACGTTCGTACAACAAGAAGGTAAGTTGATGCTTTTTATGTGATTTTTAACAATATTTTGCAAATAATTACTTCATTTGTTTTTATAGCATTGGAAATAAGAACAGAACTGGAAATAGCAGCCGTAGCAATATCATCAGAAGCAACTAATACAAATTATTAAGTAAGTATGTGAAAATAAGTGTGTGTTGTTTAAAATTGGCAGGCGGAGTCCAATATAATACGCGAAAATAAATGCATACATATGTACATACATATGTGTTTTATGCGGCCTGCACAATTCAATATAATATGTGTAAACAAATGCTTGTTTATATTTTAAATGATCAGATAAAATTATATTTATCTTTTCTTTCAGTTATTATTATCATTTTTATTTAGATAATCCTTTCTTTTAGATGTTATTATTACTTTAACTTAATTAATCTTTGTTTTCAGAGTCAATTCTATTTATATTTAATATATTTTTTTTTTTCAGATAATATTAATATTTTCTTTTAGATATTACGAATTCGATTTAATTATTCTTTATTTTCAGATATTAATAATTTTTTTATTAAATATATTTGTATATATGTATATATATATTAATTATTTATACTATGTTCGGACCGACAACGAAAACATGTTTCAAGAACGTTCAAGACCACTAATAAACAATGTAAAACAATGAATATTAAATAAATTTGTGAAATTTAAATGTATTTGATAAAACGTTTTGTATGTGAAGCAAAGTATTAATTAGTTTCTCCAATTATTAAACGACCTCTATATAGTAACCTTTCATCATAATAATATTGGTACTTTTTATTTAAATAGCTAAACGTAATTATTTTGTACAATCTGGCCATTATGGAAAATGTTATAAAAAACGCTGATTTTGAGGCGCTCTCACATTGGAATAAATTGGTTATCCCTTTATCCTTGTATACAAATAAGTATTTTTTATCAAGAATGATAGAAACAAAGATTGCGCAATGACGAGTTCAAATTTCGTTCGTTCTGCGCATCTACGTCACGGTTGACCAACGTACAATCAGCTAATTTTCAGTTGTTTGTTTTTCTTTGCAATAAGAAGCAGTTTTGTATTGCAGGCATACAAAAAAATGAATATCATCAAAAGTTAACATCAAAATAAGTGAATATTTTATTGTGAACATTTACCTACATATTCATTTCATTGTATTATTTAATTTTGTCCCTTTGCTGTGTTTGTTTTCATATATGCAAATAAAAAGATTGAATATTTTGTATTTCATTTTATCAATTTTTTGTCTTTTTAATTTTTTTTTTTGCTGTACATATTTTCAATTAAGTTTTCTTTTAAGGAACGAATCCTAAAATACATTCTAGCTATAAAAAACAGTGATTTTACTTTCGTGTTACAGTTTACAAAATTACTTAAATCTAAGTGCTTCTGAACATAATTTGTGCAGATATGTACCATTACCAGTTCCATTTTCGTCGTCAAATGCTGCATACAAGGGTCTCACATGTTGATTGAGCACATCATATCTGTTGGTTTTGAGAGTCCTCCTTCAGAAAGGTGATCCACCCAAGTATAAGATGAACAATTTTCTGAATTGGCACTGGGTTGTCTTTACCAAGTTTGTGGCAGATGTACCCTGCCAAAGTCCGTCGTTGTTGAGAATCTCCAAGTCATCATTTTTTTCAGTTGGGTCAGTGGAATTTAGATCAACTGAATCCCGTTGAAAAATATTACCTGCAAAAATATAATAAACATACATACGTGCGTATAAATAAATAGAATAAATTGTTTGTCAAGTTTATTATTATAATTAGGATAAGAAACAGTGGTAAGTATGCAAAAACTTAGTTTGTATGTAAGTATATATTTGCATTTGTTAACATTAGTTGATTTTTATATAAAAATGTTTTCTTTAGTTTTAGGTTTAAAATACTATGTCTTCTTCTTCTTAATTGGCGTAGACACCGCTTACGCGATTATAGCCGAGTTAACAACAGCGCGCCAGTCGTTTCTTCTTTTCGCTACGTGGCACCAATTGGATATTCCAAGCGTAGCCAGGTCCTTCTCCACTTGGTCCTTCCAACGGAGTGGAGGTCTTCCTCTTCCTCTGCTTCCCCCGGCGGGTACTGCGTCGAATTCTTTCAGAGCTGGAGTGTTTTCATCCATCCGGACAACATGACCTAGCGTTGCCGCTGTCTTTTAATTCGTTGAACTATGTCAATGAAAACGTATATCTCGAACAGCTCATCGTTACATTGAATGCGATATTCGCCAACGCGCAAGGACCATAAATCTTTCGCAGAATTTTTCTCTCGAAAACCCGTAACGTCGACTCATCGGTACAGGACGGGAATTATGAGCTACTTATAGAGTTTAGCTTTTGTTCGTCGAGAGAGGACTTTACTTTTCAATTGCCTACACAGTCCGAAGTAGCACCTGTTGGCAAGAGCAATCCTGCGTTGGACTTCCAGGCTGACATTGTTGGTGGTGTTTACGCTGGTTCCAAGATAGAGGAAATTATCTACAACTTCAAAGTTATGACTGTCAACAGTGACGTGAGAACCAAGTCGCGAGTGCGACGACTGTTTGTTTGATGACAGGAGATATTTCGTCTTGACCTCGTTCACTGCTAGACCCATTCATCAAAAGGAGGGTCTCTCATCCGAGGCTGTCGCTTACTTTTCATTGGTATTGTTTTTTACGTGGCGGGTTCCAAACCCAGCGCACAACCCTATGTAGGGGATGTTTCACCTTCTCACATTAGCTCGCCTTCGAACGGATGTTCTTAGGCTACCCAGAGGATACTTGGTCAAAGACCGGAAGTAGTGAGCTGCTTGAGCCATGTGTAAAAGAATCGTTTCTGGCCAGTCCCAAGTGAATGGCGATCAGATAACTTTCCTCACTTGCTTGAACTTCTACACTTGCGTGAACTTCTACACATGACTCCATCCTCCGATATAATACTATGTACTTTTAATACTTTGATAATTACCGGTTAGAGATAAGTAATCCTCTTCCAAATCTGGGGTGTTGTCGACTACAACATTTCCTTCATCTGTAATGACTCCTTCGTTGTGACCGAGTATATAGGAACGCAGCCTTTACTTGAACTCCTGCCTGTCAGGGTGATCGTGAAGACTGCCTTTTAAACGAGACTCCATCCTTTTCTGCCGTTCATTAGCCTCTGCAGGAGCAGTGGTTAACGTGGGAAAAGCGCTAGGTAACAACTTCGTTGCCTTCCGCGAACTTCAACCTGCAAGAGTGTTTTGTTATAAAAGTAAAATTATTGAAATCAAAATGATATAATTACCAATTTCAAACTGCAAATTGTTTTCGAAGGCTTCTGGAGCGAAGTGCACTTCAAAAATGCACGCATTTCTAACATTAATTTTGTCCGCCCGACAACAAAAATTAATCCATTGTTTTAGTACTGTTTTATCCTTAGGAAAATGGAAAAATCTCCACTTCGTAGTACTATTTTTAACATTGTTATTATTGCATCCAAACACTGCGCAAGGCATTTTAAAAAATATAAAATTTCACAATTAATATCACACTCGTAAATACAATTCGAATTCACATTCAAAGGCGCGGGCGAATAATAAGTCAACCGTGATGTCAGCAAGAACAGCTGACTGAAAGCAAACATGCGCATTGCGTAATCTCTGTCTCTATCATTCTTGATTTTTTATATAATTTTCCATTGCAACCGGATCATGAAAAATAATGATTTTTGGGCATTTAAATTAAAACACCCAACATTTATCACGATTGCAAATTATTATATATTGGACTTTTATCTTTTTGTTAGTTCTCAAATAATAAATATTTTTGTGTGTAATTGAAAACGAATTCTACTATGCATCAAAACGTTTCATGAAATATATTTAAATTTCGCATTTCCTTTGATTTTCATTGTTTTAGATTTTTTATTAGTGATCTTGAACGGCGGCAACAAAACCCTCCGTTCACATATATTTTTGGTATAATTTCCTACCAGATCAAGTCAACTGTCAAAGTTTGGTAGGTGAGCGGTTCTCATGTCTCTAGTGACAGGAGAGTTGGACATCTCTTTATCTCTGTTTTATACCTGGCGTTGACTTTGGCACCCTTCACTGCGTTACCCGCTCAAGTAACAATAAACCAGCGTTCACTGCAGGAATAAAGGGATGTTAAACTTATTCCAGTGTGAGAGCGCATCAAAATTAGCGTTTTTTATAACATTTTCCATTATGGCCAGATTGAACAAAATAACAATTTTTGGGCATTTATCAACCTAATACCCAACATTAAGCACGAATAAAAATTACTAAATAGTGGTTATTTATTATATGGAGAAACTACTTAAATCTTTTTAACGAATGTTATAACAACTGACTTTTGTCCTTCCAATAACCAATAATAGGATTTAAGCTTTTTAGCTCTCGATCATTAAATGTTTTTAATCATTTTCCATTGAAAATAAACCTATGATGCTTCAAATTACAAAACGTTTCATCAAATATCTTTAAATTTCACAACTTTATTTAATTTTCATTGTTTTACATTTTTTATAAGTGGTCTTGAACGATGCAACTAATCCCTCCGTTTACATATTTTTTTGGTAAGATTTCAATCTGGCCATAGCTCGTTTCCAATTGCTAAACGTCAAAACCTACTGAACTCGATTAGCTGTCAAAGTTCAGTAGGTTTTGACGTTTAGCAATTGCTCTCTCACTTCCAGTGAGAGAGGAGTTAAAGATCTCTTTATCTCTGGTTCACTGCTGGTGCAGTGTGAGCAAGCAATAGACAAACCCCAGAAATAATAGATGTCCAACTCCAGTGAGAGAGCAATTGCTAAACATCAAAACAGAGATAAAGAGATGTTTAACTCCTCTCTCACTGGAAGTGAGAGAACAATTGCTAAACGTCAAAACCACCTAGACTTTGACAGTTGATCGAGTTCAGGAGGTTTTGACATTTAGCAATTATAAAAAATGTAAAACAATGAAAATTAAATAAATTTGTGAAATTTAAGGTATTTGATGAAACGTTTTGTAATTTGAAGCATCATAGTTTTATTTTCAATGGAAAATGATTAAAAACATTTAATGTTTGAGAGCTAACAAGCTTAAATCCTATTATTGAGTATTGAAAGGACAAAAGTCAGTTGTTAGAATATTCTTTAAAATTTAAATAGTTTCTCCATATAATAAATGACCACTATTTAGTAATTTTTATTCGTACTAAATGTTGGGTATAGGGTTGATAAATGCCCAAAAATTGTAAGTTTGTTGAATCTGGCCATAATGGAAAATGTTATAAAAAACGCTAATTTTGAGGTGCTTTCACACTGGAATAAGTTTAACATCCCTTTATTCCTGCATCAAAACCTTCTGAAGTTTGATAGCCAATCGAGTTCAGGAGGTTTTTACGTTCAGCAATAGGAAAAGAGGGACGACCAGATTAAAATCCCGCCAAATTATTATTCGAATGGAGACATTTTTCAGTTTTTTGTATCCATTTGTAACGGCCATAAGCTCGAAGAATAGCGAATGAGAAACAGCAACCAGATTGAAAGATGTGAGTATATTTTCACTTTTATTTAATACTTTTTTATTTTATTTTACAGCCAAAATGCCGAAAACAACAAGCATTGGAGGAAGTGTTTTGATGGCTGCAGTGAGGGAGGAAGAGTATTCAATTTTCCTAAAAGTGCAACGGATCTTGACAGGTGAGTAAAAAACGTTAAATAGTTCAAAATGTGTTAAACAAGTTTATGTGACTTTTTGGAAAATTTCGATAATTTGCTGAAATAAGTGTTTCGATTTTGCAATTAAAATAGTAATTTTGGATATCGTATAATAATGAAATGGAAATAAGGTTCCGTGTATTTTTAAGTGTGATGTGCTGAACAGATAGAGCGCGACAGACTGCAAGCGACATTTATCAAATATTAAAATACACACATTCTTAAGGACACAGTTATGTAGTCGTGCAGCTGCCTCAACACGTCCTTTTAGAGGAAATGACAAAGATCGTACAAGGAAGGAAAACCTTAGCCGAATTACACAGTGAAGTGAGCAAAGCGCTTAACTTGGCATTATCAAAAATTGAGATGTCCGAAAACCAAAACAGCGGTTCTATGAAAGACTATGCAAACCATGAAGCAGTAAGGACCTTCATCCTAGGGTTAAATAGCAAATATACAAGTGGGACATTGTGTAGTCATAACCCTAAAGATTTGGAAACAGAGGGAACGAGCAACAACGATTCCATCAACCTAATGATAAAAGGAAATATAATCCTCGCTTCAACGAAGGCCAAGTTTATTCACATAGAGAGGACGGACAACATCATCAATACAGACCAAACGTCAGAATACAGAGGAATTATCAACCGCAACAACAACTTGCACCAGAACCAATGGAAGTGGACAATTCGCAACAGTACCAGAGCCAACATATTACTTCAATCAACCAACGAATCCGCCTCACCAACAAAATCCATTCAAAAGAGACAGGAACGTCTCGTCACAAAACTTCCATGAACAAAAAATGCAACGCATCAATCAAACCGCACAAGCAGACTACGATGGACATTTTGAGACACGGAGTACTTTTTTAAGGCGAGTAAGCGTGTTGCCTTGTATCAAAACAAAATGTGCATTAAAAGCGCCCATACATGAGCACACAGTGCGTTCGATGGGTATGTGTGCGCTTGCGGTTTATCGTGTATGGGCTTGTTCGCGTACCGATCCATGTTCGCGAAAATGTTTGATTTTTTACGATCGGTGCGAGAACATGTTTATCGTGTATGGCGTTGTCGGCGCACAAAATCTCATTTCTCTCGTGTCGCCGAACAGTGAAGATCGCGGACAATGGCAAGTGTTAAGGGGAGAGCCTGCTTTCGAGGGCTTCAAAAAATCGATTTTTTTGAGGATTTTTTTGGGAGGGAAAGAAATAATTGATTCAAGCGAAATTTCTAGGCTTTATAGTTATAAATTTGAACATCTTTCACAAATTTTTTGGATACGAAATCTTTGATATTCTGCCTTTGGGAAGCAATTACCCGATGCATCTCGCATGTACATTTTTCGGACGGCGGGCAGGATGCAGGTCGCAATTTCTATCGGAAACAAAAAATATAAAGAGATTCATATTTTTCATTAATTTACCTTCTAGTTAAACTAAGAAAATTCCAAAAAAAAGTGTAAAATTTAAAATTTTATTAAAAATTGAATAAATAGTAGCTTTTGATCAAAAGAATTTTACTTTATGCTGTTTAAAAATATGTTAAAAAACTTGACTTTTCTTAATATTTTTTTTAGTTTAAATATAAGTAATTTTATGTCAATGATAATAAACTTTGACCTAATTCCATACGACGTTTAGATTTTTTTCTATCCTGCCCGCCAATTAAGAATAATCGTAAAAATAAAAAACCGAGAAATCACGCTTCAAAGTTTTCGCTTTTTGCCTAAGCGCTCATGCATATACATAGTGTAAGAAAAATAAAAGTTGGAATAACTTATTAACGAAATACAATGAAATAGATAAAAATGCTACATTAGAAATAAATTCCAAGAAATGTTCCGCTTGCCTGTCGCACATGTTAACTCTGTGAAGAACGAACGCAAAATGGATTTGTGTGACGTGTATGGGCAAACGAATTCATACCGATCGAACGCACTTGTGTGCTCGTGTATGGGCACTAAAATCGGTGAGTGAATACAAATTATTCCTTTTAAAACAAAAACTTTACATGGCTTTTCAGTCATTAATATGATATTAGGAGAACAGGGACTTAGAACTCTTAAAGCAGAAGTGAATTTATTTGATTATAGTTTAAAGTACCAGAAGGAAGTGACCTATAACGTAGAACAAAAAATTAATTTTACTATCAATAACCCTCAATACGAAGAAGACATTAGAAAACTAATGCAAAAAAAACGTTCAAATAAGTGAAACTCTTCCTTTCACTACAACTATTCAGGCGACAATTAGGGCCCAGACAGAGGAACCAATATGAACAAAATAATATCCATATCCCATTGCGGATAACGACTTTGTGAATAAAGAAATTAGCGAGTTATTAAAAAATGGAAACCAAGTAAAAGCCCATATAATTCACCCATATGGACTATTCCAAAAAAGGCACTGACGAACAAGGTAAGCCAAACAGGAGAATGGTAGTTGATTTCCAAAAAATTAATGCTCAGACAATCAAAGATAGATATCCAATACCTGATGTAAATATGAAGGAAAAGCAAAAGTATTTTCAACAATAGATTTAGAATCAGGATTCCATCAAATTTTAATAAAAGAATCCGATAGAGAAAAGACCGCTTTTGCAGTCAATGTAGAAAAGTATGAATTTGTTAGGATGCCGTTTGGGTTGAAAAACGCACCTTCAATCTTTCAACGATGAGTAGACGATATCTTACGAGAATATATTGGTAAAATTACATATGTATATATAGACGCTGTATTAATATTCTCTTCCTCACCAGAAGAACATATTGAACACGTTTCAACTATAATAAATGCACTACATAAAGCCAATATGAAAATTTCAGACGAAAAGTCACATTTTTTCCAAGACTCAGTGGAGTATCTTGGCCACATCATTAAGCATAATAGGATTACTATGGATCCAAACAAGATTGAAACAATAAAAAATTTCCCAGTTCCAAAAACGCTTAAAGAACTAAGGTCATTTTTAGGATTAGCTAGTTATTATAGAAAATTTATTAGGAATTTTGCTTCTATCACTAAACCCTTAACTATTTATTTAAGAGGAGATCAAGGAATCATAAGAAAAAATCAGAGCTCCAAAGTAGACATAAAATTAGACGAGGCAGCACTGGATGCACTACAAAAAATAAAAATAGCACTTCAGGAACAAACAGAACTCTTTCAACCAGATTTCTCGAAACCATTTGATTTAACTACTGATGCAAGTAATTTTGCTATTGGGGCAGTCCTATCTCAAAATAAACAACCAATTGCCTTCATTTCAAGAACATTAAATGATACTGAACAGAATTATAGCACAGATGAAAAAGAACTATTAGCCATAGTTTGGTCACTTCAAAAGTTACGAAACTATCTATATGGGGTAGTAAATTTAACTATTTACACAGACCATCAGTCCTTCATATATTCAATATCAGACAAGAATCCGAATACGAAATTAAAAAGGTGGAAAAATTTAATTGAAGAATATGGAGCAAAACTTATTCATAAACCAGGACACCAAAATGTTGTAGCAGACGCTTTATCAAGACAACAAATAAATGCGACTACTGATTGTTCTCAACATTCGGCAGAAAGTTCACCTGTAGAACATTTCAAAAGGGTGAAACAACCATTGAATCCATTTAGAAATCAAATTGTACCTATTTATGATCCAGCCAACGTAGGCGTATCAACGAAAACAATTTTTCCAAACAGAGTACGTCATACAATCCATTCCAAAGACAAGAATTACTTAATAGAAAAATTAAAAGAAGTTGCAAGACCAACTGTCACGAACGCTTTAAAAATAGACGAGGACATATTATTTCATGTCAAAGATGACATTATTGCTAATTTTCCTTGCACATTTGTAATTTCACCAAATCTATTGATAGATGTTATAAACATAGACGAACAAAAGGAACTAGTAGTAAAGACACAGAGACGTGCTCCCCTCAATTATAAAAATAACACACAAGAAATTTTACTTACACATTTTTGGCCCAACGTGAAGGAAATGTGTAGAACAGAAACAATAAAATGTGAAATTTGTTTACAACACAAGTATGAAAGACATCCAAACAAACAACATATGGGAAAATCTCCAATTCCAACAAAAGTAGGGGAATACATACAGATGGATATATTTCACATGAACAACAATATATACATCAGCTCTATTGATAAGTACTCAAAATATTGTTACTTACGAAAACTGGAAAACAAACTAAATTGTCATGAGTACATAGAGGAAATATGTATTATCTCAAGTGTACCCCAACGCTAAACATCTTATGACTGATAACGAAAATGTGTTCGTAGGCAACGTAGCGAAGGCAGTGTATAACAGACTTCAAATTACACATGGATTGACTCCAATACACTATTCAACAACGAACGGTCAAGTTGAACGAGTTCACAGAACGCTAATCGAAATTTCGACAAGTTTAGCTAGCGAAAACAAAACAGCTCCTGGCGAAGAATTGTTTAACGCGGTACGACAGTGCAATAAAACTATCCATTCAACTACAGGATACAAACCGGAAGACGTATTTTTCAATCGGGACAAGTATCCGGAAATAGAAGATATTTTACTCAAAAATCAAGGAAGAGTATTAAATCATCACAATAAAGGTAGAAATACAATTACATATACATAAGTTAGGAGATATAATTTATTCCCGAACGGACAGACGGAATAAGAGTGCCAATAAATATAATAAACATATTGTAAAAGAAGATCACGGTGCAACCATTCTAACTGAGAGAGGAAAAATTATCCATAAGGACAACATTCGAAGACAGGCTACAGCATGTACAGCGGTATTATAATATTATTTACAATTTACTCCTCTTTTGCAGATTTAGTGACTGACCTCAGTAATAGAAAATTTGTTTTGACTGAGACAGACATAGTGTATTTATTTGAAGACACACAATTTTTGTACCATGTAGCCAATTTAACGACTATACTTACGAAAATATAATGAGGAACAGGTATAATGCAAATCCGAAAGAAGAAGAGGCTATTATTGTCAGTAAAATAGAGGCTTTAAAATCACAATTAATACCCACAAACTATAGGTCACGACGTTCACTAAATTTTTTAGGCTTAATTATAAAATTCGTCACAGGAACACCAGACCATGACGATTTAATAGAAATAAAAACAGGCTTAAATTACTTAATTGAAAACAATAACAAACAAAGGAAGATTAACTCTTAATTTGAAAAATTATTAGAAAAATTAGATCCGAAATCTGTCGTAGAAAAATTTGTAATCAGAGAAGTTTACAAAGAGTTAGAGACAATTACAAATACAATTAATTTAGCTAGAAATGGAAATTTTTACTCTGGAACTTTAAACTTGAACAATATTCACGAATTGATTTCAAATGAAATTTTTGATGGTCCTGTCATAAATATATTAGAATATTCGGATATCCACGTATGTATGTACAGGAATGCGATAATCACAATATATAAATACCCTATCATTAATAATAAATGTAAATTATACAAATTAATTCCGTTAGCCTACAAAATGGAAAATTACAAATTAAAAGAAAAATAGCAAAATGTGAAAATAAATTTATAAGAGTATCTAAGTCTAAAAATAATATAGGAATAAATATTTGTAAACAAGAATTGCAAGATCATTGCACCATCCCTTTACTAAATAAAGACAAAGCATATTGTAATATTGTTCAAGAAAACAATGTGCCATTATTAATATTAGATCACGGAAATATTATAATTGACGGAAACCATATATGGAACGGCCAAAATATTACAGGCACAAAATTAATTCAGTTTAATATTAGCACTACTTTAGATAATAAGACATATTTTAACCATGACCAAGAAATAAAAAATGTAATACATGGTCATCAAAATGAACAAATCAATATTATGAAAATATTAGAATCCAAATCGAATTATAAATTTTCTAATATACAAGAAATGTACAAATACCTAATTCCTTTTGAGGAACGCCCTTTACAATTTTTAAGCTATGCTATTTCTTTAGTAATAATATTAGGATTATTTATATACGCCTCAGTAAAGGCATGTACATAAATGTTACCAGATTAAACCAGAAGCCAAAAAACGCCGAATTTTCGAGCAGGTATATGAAATGGAAGTACAGCGACTCCAAACACAGCGCCTTTGAATGAGGACATTTCATTTTAACAGAGGGGAGAGTTAAGGAAGATAACATTCCTTATCATACTCACGAACCCAAATACATCAACAAATCCTTATCAGCTGTAAACATAAAAACATGTCTCATGACATATACACATAATAATGTATTGTAATTATCAGTAACAGATAAGAACTTATCCAAAAATATTTATCAGCTTAAAATAAGAACACAACAGAACAACATGAATGATCTGTCGATACTACAAATAGTTGTAAGCAAACCTAATGTCTTTTAGTCTTAGTATTACCACAAACCAAGAAGATATATTGAACTCAATAATGAATAATAATAAACCTGAATAAAATGGATGCCCAATTAGTGGGAAACATACACCACTTAATTTTTAGTTGAATAAGCACCCATTAATTACGCAAAAGAAAACACACTATTTTATTATTAAGTATCAAATACTTTAAGGATTAACTTTATTGTGTTTTAGTGAACAGAAGTTGTAAAGTTGTAGGAAACGATTGCACGAGATAACGACGACCATATCGCGCAGTATCGCTGAGAATTTAGTTGTATCTCCGATACGCACAGGATCTGGGTTGATCGAAGAAGAGTGACGTAAGTGTCGACGCGGCGCAATGTACGTGTTATCGTGCGAATTGTGTAGAACGAATTGATGATGTATTGATGAGCGAACTGCAGCTGACGAATAGAAGAGCTTTCCGGTTGTCCATTCCTTTTGTGAGTTGGGTTGCGTACGAGTGTGGTGTGTTGTAATGTCATCAGCTGTGGTGAATTAAGCTGTCGTATTAGGGTGCGCCAATTTTCCAGGGTGGATGCTTAACTCATTTAAACATCCTGGGCCCCCTAGGCGAATATTTTGCCTAGTTTTTTATATATAATTTGATGCATGTAATTCGGCTTACTATTGGTGGAGTAACCGAAGCCGCAGAATATTAGCCGTAAGAAGCGATTTTGGTTTTAATAGCCACCTGTATTTTGTGTAAATATTCGTGCTCAAGGTAATAACTTATTTTGCGTGTTTTACGACGACGACTTATTGCATTATTATACCAAAAAAGTTGTTTGCTTTTATTAATTTTATTAGCTGTTTCTTCTTCTTCTTCTTAATTGGCGTAGACACCGCTTACGCGATTATAGCCGAGTTAACAACAGCGCGCCAGTCGTTTCTTCTTTTCGCTACGTGGCGCCAATTGGATATTCCAAGCGAAGCCATGTCCTTCTCCACTTGGTCCTTCCAACGGAGTGGAGGTCTTCCTCTTCCTCTGCTTCCCCCGGCAGGTACTGCGTCGAATTTACAGAGCTGGAGTGTTTTCGTCCATCCGGACAACATGACCTAGCCAGCGTAGCCGCTGTCTTTTAATTCGCTGAACTATGTCGATGTCGTCGTATATCTCGTACAGCTCATCGTTCCATCGAATGCGGTATTCGCCGTGGCTAACGCGCAAAGGACCATAAATCTTTCGCAGAACTTTTCTCTCGAAAACTCGCAACGTCGACTCATCCGTTGTTGACGTCGTCCAAGACTCTGCACCATATAGCAGGACGGGAATTGTGAGTGACTTACAGAGTTTGGTTTTTGTTTGTCGAGAGAGGACTTTGCTTCTCAATTGCCTACTCAGTCCGAAGTAACACCTGTTGGCAAGAGTTATTCTGCGTTGGATTTCTAGGCTGACATTGTTGGTGGTGTTAATACTGGTTCCTAAATAGACGAAATTATCTACAACTTCAAAGTTATGACTGTCAAGAGTGACGTGAGTGCCAAGTCGCGAGTGCGACGACTGTTTGTTTGATGACAGGAGATATTTCGTCTTGCCCTCGTTCACTGCCAGACCCATTTTCTGTGCTTCCTTGTCCAGCCTGGAGAAAGCAGAACTAACGGCGCGGGTGTTGAGGCCGATGATATCAATATCATCGGCATACGCCAGCAGCTGTACACTCTTATAGAAGATGGTACATTCTCTATTTAGTTCTGCGGCTCGAACTATTTTCTCCAGAAGCAGGTTGAAAAAGTCGCACGATAGGGAATCGCCTTGTCTGAAACCTCGTTTGTTATCGAACGGCTCGGAGAGGTCCTTCCCGATCCTGACGGAGCTTTTCGTGTTACTCAACGTCAGGGTACACAGCCGTATTAGTTTTGGGGGGATACCAAATTCAGACATCGCGGCATAAAGGCAGCTCCTTTTCGTGCTGTCGAAAGCAGCTTTGAAATCGACGAAGAGGTGGTGTGTGTCCATTCTCCTTTCACGGGTCTTTTCTAAGATTTGGCGCATGGTGAATATCTGGTCGGTTGTTGATTTGCCAGGTCTAAAGCCACACTGATAAGGTCCAATCAGTTTGTTGACACAATACGTTGTTCACACAATACGCTCGTCAGAACCTTATATGCGATGTTGAGGAGGCTAATCCCACGGTAATTGGCGCAGATTGTGGGGTCTACTTTTTATGGATTGGGCATAGCACACTTAAATTCCAATCGTTGGGCATGCTTTCGTCCGACCATATTTTGCAAAGAAGCTGATGCATGCTCCTTATCAGTTCTTCGCCTCCGTGTTTGAATAGCTCGGCCGGCAATCCGTCGGCCCCTGCCGCTTTGTTGTTCTTTAGGCGGGCAATTGCTATTCGAACTTCTTCATGGTCGGGTAATGGAATGTCTGCTCCATCGTCATCGATTGGGGAATCGGGTTCTCCTTCTCCTGGTGTTGTGCGTTCACTGCCATTCAGCAGGCTGGAGAAGTGTTCCCTCCATAATTTAAGTATGCTCTGGGCATCGGTGACTAGATCACCTTTGGAGGTTCTACAAGAGTATGTTCCGGTCTTGAAACCTTCTGTAAGCCGCCGCATTTTTTCGTAGAATTTTCGAGCATTACCCCTGTCGGCCAGCTTATCAAGCTCTTCGTACTCACGCATTTTGGCCCTTTTCTTTTTCTGTCTACAAATGCGTCTCGCTTCCCTCTTCAACTCTCGGTATCTATTCCATACCGCACGTGTAGTGGTCGATCGTAACGTTGCGAGGTAGGCAGCCGGTTTTCTCTCCACTGCGACACGGCACTCCTTGTCGTACCAGTTGTTCTTTTGCACTTTCCGAAAACCAATGGTTTCGGTTGCAGCTGTACTTAAGGAGTTTGAAATGCCGTCCCACAGTTCCCTTATACCGAGTTATTGACGAGTGTTCTCAGAGAGCAGGATGCGAATCTTAGCTGCAACAAGATAGTGGTCCGAGTCGATGTTAGGACCTCGGAGCGCACGCACATCTAAAACACTGGAGAGGTGTCTTCCGTCTATCACAACATGATCGATCTGGTTGGTAGTTTTTCGATCCGGAAACAGCCAGGTGGATTGATGAATTTTCTTATGCTGGAATCTAGTACTACAGATAACCATATTTCGGGCCCTGGCGAAGTCAATCAGCCTCAACCATTTGGGGATGTTTCGACGTGGAGGCTGTATTTACCGACCGTAGTGCCAAAGATACATTCTTTGCCCACCCTGGCGTTAAAGTCGCCAAGCACTATTTTGACATCGTCAAAGTCGTGGGCAGCCTTCATAAGTGCGCTCCAAGCACTCATAAAAGGCATCTTTTGTCACATCGTCCTTCTCTTCCGTCGGGGCGTGGGCGCAAATCAGCGATATGTTGAAAACCTCGCTTTGATGCGGATTGTGGCTAGACGTTCATTCACCGCAGTGAATGATAGTACTCGGCGACGGAGTCTCTCTCCCACTACAAATCCTACACCAAACTTGCGCTCCTTTATATGGCCACTGTAGTAAATGTCACAAGGACCTACTCGTCTCTGTCCTTGTCCCGTCCATCGCATCTCTTGGACGGCGGTGATGTCAGCCTTTGTTTTTACGAGGACATCAACCAGCTGGGCAGCGGCGCCTTCCCAATTAAGGGACCTTATATTCCAGGTGCATGCCCTGATATCGTAGTCCTTATTTCGTTTGCCATGGTCGTAATCAAAAGGGGGGTCTCTCATCCGAGGCTGGTTATACCTATTCACTGGGGGTGTTTTTTTACGTGGCGGGTCCCAAACCCAGCGCACAACCCTATGCAGGGGATGTTTCGCCTTCTCATTTTAGCTCGCCTTCAAACGGATGTTTTTAGGCTACCCAGAGGATACTTGGTCAAAGACCGGAAGTAGTGAGCTGCTTGAGCCCTGTGTAAAATAATCGTTTCTGGCCACTCCCAAGTGAATGGCGATCAGAGAACTTTCCTCACTTGCGTGAACTTCTACACATGACTCCATCCTCCAACATTGAGAAATACTATGTGTTATTAATACAAATTTTTGAATTTTTTATCGGGAATATTTTAAAAAATATAAGTGTTAGGAACGTGTTTGTGCATAATCCTCCTCTGGAGAAGCTTCGCTGTCAGCACATAGACCATCTATATTGAAATTGGAGTTTTGTTACTGGACAGTCAAAGTAATCAGAATCGTGCCTTATTTGTAAATATGTACGAATGTGCGTATTTAACACATGTGTGAATAAAAATATATTAATTTTTAAATAATATGCTATATGAGTTGTTCTTTCACATTTTGATATCCTTAAAATAAATTAAATTATTATATATGCAAAAATTTAATCGATTTGCAAAATTATTCAGAATGAAATAAAATGTACAAAGACCGAAAGTTACATGATTCTTGTAATAGATATATACAATGAACAAAATATAACTAGTTCCTCTTTTATGTTTTAATAAAATAATTGTAAATTTCTTTAAAAATATTCAAAATAAGATAACAAACGCAACCGATTTTGCATTGTGAGGTATGCTTTCAGGAATCGCAAATTTGTGAGGAAATTTAAGGATTTTTGCTTTGGAAATCACCTTAGGAGATGTAAAACCTAATACCATGTTCAGACCGACACTTAATCACACGATTTCGGCTGTTGAATGGATTATCCCACTAATCTTAAAAATTTATCAAGATTTCGCCATACAAAAATGACAGTTCCAAATCACTTCATTGAAATGATTTGAAACTGATCCACGCTAAATCTCTCTGTGCGACTCTGATTTTGCGCAATCTACTTGTCAGCACTGGAAATTTTTACATTATCACAGCTGATGCCGAATGCTGAATGTAAACAAACAAGACAAAGAAGACAAAAAAATAAAACTAAAAATTACCGTTGATTACAAATCAAATTACAAAGTAAAAAAAAATATGGAAAAAACTCAAAAAAAGAAACGAGTTATGTGGAGTGAGGCTGCCGAGGCCGATTTAATCGAGTTGTGGCAACAAAAAATGCCAGAGCTGCGATCAACGCGGAAAAACATATACGAGGAAATGTCCTGTACGATGCTTTTGGCTGGACACGAATATACGTCCACTGAAATTAAAATTAAATTGCACAATTTTACATACAGGTAAGTAATATATTATGAGGTCAATATATAAATTAAATATTTTTTTATTTTTAGACAAGAAAAGCAGAAAATTGGCCCATCGGGTGGCTCCCCTAGTCGGCGGAAATATTATGAGGCGGTCCACCAAGCAGTAGGTGGTTTCAAAAGTTTTTGTTCCGCCGAACTTGTAGAGGATAGCATTGTGGGTAACTTCCTTCGTCGCCAAAAATAGATTTAAACATTTTTTTAAGTTTTAGTTTAAGATATAAGATAAATGATGAATGGAAAATGAATTTAAATATGTATGTGAATGAAAATGAAAATATATATCTAATATATAAAATATATATAAAAATGAATACGAAAATGAAAAATAAATATAAATATGTAAATGAATACGAAAATATATATGTAACATATATAAAATATAGAAATATCTGTTTTTTTTGTACTGGAATTGATTTATGAGATATGTAAGTATGGATCGGTTGAGATTTAATAATATTTCAAAGTTGAATGTAATAACTCACCGAAATACGAAACGAACGCTTGTCTTATTTCCTCTGCTCTTGGGTTGACATTTCCACAAATGTTAGAGACGTCTTCTGGCAACTGCTGAGATTCGTTTTCGATTTGTTGTGCTGCAATCCACTTTTCGTTAATTTCATCATTTTCCTCATTTAAAAAGTTGTGCAAAACGCAGCACGCTTTTATGACGATTTTCGTGTTGGCCATGTGGTTATCCAAGCCTTTTCCAACCCGTCTAAACCTTCCCTTTAAATGACCGAAAGCATTCTCCACCACTCTTCGGCATTTCGAGAGTACATTGTTGAATTTGTTTTTATCCAAAGGTTGGTTTACACAAAATGGGTACGGTTTCATCAAATGTTCATCAAATTTGAACGCAGAGTCGCCCAACAAAACGACTGGAACATTAACTGACGATATTTGTTTACTCATGTCTTTAAATATAGTAGATTGTGCCAACTCGCATTTTAAAGATGATCTCTCAAATATTGAAGAGTCATTACAACGGCCTGGACTACCAACGTTGATGTATATAAAGCGACATCTATAACATTAAAGAAATACATTAGGTGTTTAAACGAACTTCATGAAAAAGCTTACCTTGCATCTACTAAAGCCAAAAGAACTGTGGAATACCAGCCTTTGTAATTGTAGTAGTCAACAGCATCTTCTGCAGCTGGGCGAACTTCTATATGACAACCATCTAAAACTTAAAAATATATAAAAACTCAAATGTAAAAAATTTAACTTATTACCTATAGCTCCTAACACTTGAGGGAAACCCAATGACTCAAAACCATTTAAATATTCGCGCAATTGAATTTCGTTCATTGGGAATTTCTTCAAATACAAAGGCCACAAACAACGCCAGACTTCATGACAGAAATCAATTAGAATGGAGCAGACAGTGCTTTTACCAATTCCGAACATATTTCCAATTGTTCGATATTCTGCAGAAGAGCCAAGAGCATATAAAGCTTTAGCAATGCGTTTCTCTAATGGAATTGCTTTGCGGTAGTTGGTATTTTCCTTCTCCAATTCTTTCAACATAATGCACAATTTAATAAAAGAATTGCGCTTCATTCGGAAGTTGTTTTTAAAAAACGCATCCGAATTCACCTGGCAGTCGACTTCCCAAAACATTTGGCCACGAGTCTAAATTATATACACATTATAATTAAACGAAGTTATAATACCAATATTTATATATGTACTTGCCTTTATCCAAATAGACCTTGTTGACTTCGCTCCATATATACTACACATTTTTAGTGCTAAGTGTTCATACAGCAAACGTTTCCTTGCTAACCGGTTAGAATCAAACAATTCCCAAATTATCTCCATTGAGCGGAGATAATTTAGAAAAAAGAACACAATTTTTATAATAAGGTACGCCATTTCAATGTTTTCCTTTGATAAATGCTTTGATGTTTATGGCTGAATGTCAAAAACATCTGATTTATAAATCACTAACGGCAGTAAGAACACTGTTGGGTTATGAAATGCTTAAATGTAATCTAATCTCTTAAATTTTCGGTCTGAACATGGTATAACAATGGTGAGGGTGGTGATTATTATGTGGACCATAGAATAGAGTTTTTTTTTTATTGTTAGTGTGTGTTTACAGCCCTATTCTGAAAAAACCTCTCAACTGAGTTGAGAGGAAAAATTTGAGAGATTTCTTGTGAGGCATATTTTGTGAGGCTATTCTTGCTCAAACCACATAAGAAAAAAGCTTAAAAATGTCACCACGTGAGGTAAAAAGCTTTTCGCTGTCAAACAGCTGTTTTAATAAAAATAAGCAAACAAAAATCCACCTACTACGTACATTGCTTATCATCTGCATATGATGATGATAACCAATAAATAAAAAATAAATCCAATATTGGTTTATGCATTCATAAAAATAGATGGAAATTATTGTTGCAAACAATATAAGCGATAGTAGAAAATGATAAAATTGAACTCTGGTGCCTAATGAAATATTTTGTTTAATTTTTGTTCAATTACCCGATGCAATAAATTTGAAAATGCTTTCTAAAATTTAAATATTTTTGCTTTAATTAGGCAGAGTTTGATATTATATTTCATACGCTGTTCTAATTAACTTATCATTAACTTATAAAATCCTTTCCGTTTCATGAAAAGTGAGAGAGGAATGTATTTATAAATGTTGTGTCATGCATAGTAAAAGGATCGCTTTGTCTCGTAAACCCTTCAAAATTTTCCTCCTACCCCCCGTTTCCTCCTCATGAACAATTGCCGCATACACAAAGAAGTGTTCCTACATGCTAGTTAGAACACTCAAATATTTTTTAAAAAATGTCAAATATTGATGTAAAACAAAACAGACACAGATGCTTTATATTATGATGGCTGCTTTCACACGTCACAGATATTTGTGATAATAGTGAGCATTTGAGCTTTTGGATTTTCGCCAGAATAAGGTAACCCTCACTATAGTGAGAAACATCACTGTAGTGAGGTTGGTGACTTTTGTGAGGGCATGGGAATAGGGCTGTTAGTGCAGTCAACGATTTCTAATTTGTCAACGCGATTATCGATATTTCGTTCGAAGTGTCACCTCTATGTCTTGCTAAATTTACTCTGTAGAAAGTAATTCTCACAAATTTTATTTGGCGGTCCGTGTACAGTTTTGTTCATAATACGATTAAGATTGGCATATAGACATATTAAATTAAAGGCAATACTTTTGCTAGGCCCATATTTACTCAAGCTATCTGTGCATTGTCACAGATGGGTAAATTGGATATAAGGAATGGAATAGTATTTTGCTGTATATAAAACTTGACTCTCTTTTTTATAATCTGTAAAATTTATTGCATACCTAAATGGATGGTTTAACCCGGTTGTCGAGCAGTGCTCACAGTAATGGAAACAATCTAGATCAGAATAATACAAGTTGTAACATGCAGTTGCAGTCAAAAACTCTACGCAATTTTAAATTACTTTCTGACCCAGCATTAGTAAAAGGAGCAAGTAAGGTATATCGGTACGATGGTATTACGCCGGAACAACCATATTCATCCATTGTACCCAGAGATCCTCGTAATCCCATTGTACGTATCCGTGCGAAACCTGTGGATCCCTTGGTTCTTATACTACCACGGTAAATTCATCTATATTTGCTTGCGTATTCTACTTTTAATCATTTATATATCACAGATTTAAAATTGATCAAAATTACGTTGGCCAACCTCCGCTCATCGAAATTACTTTGACAAACTTAAATGACAACATAGATAACACATTTTTGTCTGGGATGCTAAGTAAATGTGGTTTATATGATGAACTAGTGATACATCACCATCCAGTAACTAATAAACACCTTGGTATAGCTCATATTGTTTTCGAAAACACTAAGGCTGCTCGCTTATGTATTGAAAAATATAACCAAAAATCCGTGATGGGAAAAGTGAGAAAGTTGTGTATATAATTCAATTCATTTAAATAATTACAATTTTTATCCTGGTTTAGGTTTTAAGTATTTTTCACGATCCATTTGGAAAAATCTGCAATGAAACTGTGGACCAACTGACGTCATGCAAACCAAAACATAATTCCAATATATACGCACCAATTAATTCGTTTGCACATCATCCAACTAGTGTTCCACTTCAAAATAGCATACATGTTATTTCGGATTCACAGCAGTATAAAACTCAGGACATTTATAATACAACAGATTTATCAAATTATCAAAAGTTTCGTAATGAGCGTGAATATTCCCAAAACTACCAACAAAAGTATCGGAGTCATATGCCAGATGAATTCCAAAGCCGTGAACCTAGGGATAAGGATCGTAGTAGGGAGAAATATTCCTATCAAACGACATATGACCGTACGAAGAATCATTATAATAGATGTGAAAATGATAGAGAACTTTGTAAGGAAAGAAACAGAGACCATGGAAACCGTCGTGATTGTGACAGAGAAAGAGAATATCAGAAAACACGAGATAGGGACAGGGATCGTGATAGGCGTCGAGGCATTGATATAGGTCGCGATTATCGTAAAAGAAATATGGATCGGTGTGACAAGGATAGAGAAAAAGACAAGAGTCGTAGCAGGCTTACAACACCAGAAGAAAGAGATTATGACGGGCAGAGCAACTATACAAATGACAAATCGAAAAATCCTCAAATGGATATGTTTTATCATCTCGGATCTTCGTTTGCACATAACTCTGCACAAACACTAGGGCCTTCAATAAATACTTTGTTAGAAAAAAATTACAGATATCCTACATATGGATTTAATGCTGAATCATCTCAAAATCCATGGATTGGGCAGAGAACATGGACTGCTCCACAACCTCAATCACAACGTAGGGTAGATATTCCCCCGCCACCTCCCCCGGATAAAACACCAAACTGGGATGATCCCGAACCTCCGCCACCGGGGCAAAAAAGCCCTCATACTATTACAGAATCACAAATTGTTAAAAGATCAATTCTACCTGCAGAAACTAAAGAAAATTCGATTTCTGTAGATAAATCTGATATTACAGATTTAGGAAAAGTCGATTTAGATACAAGAATTGAAATGATGTTTAAACGAAAATCATTTGGAAATGCTCCACCGTTTCTACAAATTGATAGTAGTGACTCGGAAGTTGAAAATACTAAAGTCAAACAAGATAATGTAGAATTGTGTTCAGATTCAAATCTGAAAATAAAAGAAAATAGTTTAGAGGTTAATAAACAATTTAATAAAGAGTCGCAGATATATGACCAACATGATGCGAGTGATATTTCTTCAAGTGATGACGAAATTCTCCTTAAAAAAGAATCATTGAGTCCTATTCAGTCAAACAAGGAAGATGACAAACATAACGGCCAACCATTGTCAAATACATTGTCTTTTCATAAAAATGAAAAATATGTACAAGCGAGTAGTACATCGGACCTTACAGCGAGTTTTACAGAATCCCTCGAAAAATGTTGTTTTGCATACCAAAATAATGAATATTTTAAACCAAATTTCGCATATTCTTTACAAGTTCACGCAGATACATCAATATCTCGCCACTTTCCTAATCCTGCATATATGCACTCGTCATACATGCCTGGATTTAGCAGCATGCCTTATGGCTCATCTCAGAATGATGATTTCGGACATTACCTTCACCAAATGAGTAATGACAATTGCAAAGCATTTACTGGTTATGGATACAATCAAAATGATCCATTTAAGAAGCAAATAGATGCTGTAGTTGAAAGAGTAAGCATTGAATTGAAACAAATACTCAAACGTGACTTCAATAAAAAAATGATAGAAAATACTGCTTATAAGAATTTCGAAACATGGTGGGATGATCAACTGCAAAAAAGTCGTTATAAGGAAAGAACTTCTGTTATGAGTGACAAAATTTCACAGTTTTCTATTGCAACGGTGGTTAAAAGTATTGACAAAGCTCCAGACATAAACCAGTTAATTAATAGTCAGTGTGATATGTCGGATTTGAATTCATTTACAAGCCTCGGACTTCGTGCGTCGATACCAAAATTACCTTCATTCCGTCGGATCCGCAAAGAATCACTTCCAGAGACTAAGGACTATGAAAAGCATTTAAGTGATCAAGATGAAATGGTTCATGGTTCAGATTCAGAAAAGGAAGATGTCAATGCAGATGGTAATAACGTTCGTAACAAAACTAATAAAATGGTGGCGTGCTCTGAAATTTTACCAAAATCAAAACGAAAGGCCAGCTCATCTAGTTTTTCGTCATCAGAATTGGAAGAGAGCAGTGATGAGGGACATACAAGTGAAGATAGTGTATTGTCTGAAGAAGAATTCAGTTCATGCTCAGAAAATAATTATAATACTGAGAATGGGAAATGTGATATAAACATAAGGCAACGAATGTCGGATTTGATTTCTGACTTTAATAAAGAAAATAACAAAAAGAGTAAGTCTGTACATTCAAAAAATTTCATATATTCAGATAGCGATGATGAGCATGAAATAAAAAAAAATATCTCTAAAGAGTACGTGAAATCACCTAAAACGCAAAGAAATTTTTCTATTACATCTGATTTAGAAGACATTAGTAAAGATAGCACAATTACAGTTACCGAAGATGGTGAGGAAAATGTTAATAAATATTCAAGTAATAATTTAAATTCTGCAAATGAAAACGGAGGCACCACCGGTACTGTTTACAATGTCGAAACTGGGAATGACATTGAAAAAGAAGCAAAGAATGTATCGAATTTTGAATATGACCGAATTTATAGTGACTCCGAGGAAGAGCGAGAATATCAAGAACGACGTCGTCGAAACACAGAGTATATGGCTCAAATAGAACGGGAGTTCCTCGAGGAACAGGCACTAAAATTGCACGAAACTCGTGACAAAAGTCATAGGAGCGTAAAAGATATAAGCAATAAACCGCTCATTGTAAGAGATATTTCTGAATTACTCACTCAAACAGAAACAGCAACTGAAAGTTTTGGAAAACCTATGAAAATAGATGAAGCAACTAAAAAGAGAGACAAAAATAAATTTAAAAGGGATAAAGATGCAACAGTTCCTCCTTCAAAATCGAAAAATGGTGTAAAATTTAAAAAGAAACAGGAAATTAAAAAAAAAAATCAAACTTTTGCACCACCTTTACATAATCAAAACAATGATGTAAGTATTATTGAAATTGGTGAAGAAAATAAAAACTCAAATGCGTTAAATAACCAACAACCTGGTACTGTTGAGATTCAAAAACTTCTATCAGCAGAAGTATATAAAGAATTTAGTGATGATGTGAAATTGTCACCTTCGTCTGATGGTGGTTCAAGTCAAGCAAGTCAGGCTAGTCAGGTTGCGTTAGAACATTGCTATTCTTTACCACCCCAAGCCGATACTTCAACAACCTGCAACCAAAGGAAGAAAAATACATATTTTAAAAGAGAAAATGAAAACGACAAACAATCAAACTTAGAACATGACCATGGTGCTTATGCTAATGTTAATACCTTTGGAAACAACAGCGAAGTTATTATTTCTGAAGAGCAAATTGTTCAGCGTCAATATTCTAAACCTGGGCCTGGTCGTCCAAGAAAAGATTCTACAAAAATTCGAAGAAAAAATTGCATAATACAAAATTCTTACGACCTTGCTGTAGAAAAAAAATCCATGCCCAGAGATATTCTTTTGCAAAATGTAGTATCTCAATCAAAATTCATTCCTTCAGAACTGTTTAAAGCCCGTGATGCAACTGACGAACTGATGGTGCTATATGAATTTCTTACAAAAGGAATTGACTTTGAAGATATAGAATATATCCGAAAAAGTTATGAAATTCATTTACAAGAAGATACATATGGGTAATTAACGGGCATTGATTAATTTAATATAAACCTTAAAATTATGATTATTTTCTTTTTTTTAGTTTCTGGTTAAATAATACTCATTGGGTTGAACATTGTATAACAGACCGTTCCTTCGTACCACCTCCACAAAAGAAACGCAAAAGAGAAGATGAACTTAAACGACATAAGACTGGTTGTGCTCGTACTGAAGGTTATTACAAATTAGATGTTAGAGATAAGGCTAAGCATAAATATCATCATGCTAAATCTAATGTAGAAAATGCTTTAAGCATAGATCGCAGTGATGATCAATTGCAACAATCGCATAATAAGTTAATTTCAAAAATGCAAGGAATTTCACGTGAAGCGCGATCAAATCAAAGGCGTTTACTTACTGCGTTTGGATCAATTGGAGAATCTGAATTATTAAAGTTTAACCAATTGAAATTTAGAAAAAAACAACTAAAGTTTGCCAAATCAGCTATACATGATTGGGGCCTTTTTGCAATGGAACCAATTGCGGCTGATGAAATGGTTATAGAATATGTTGGGCAAATGATACGTCCAATTGTTGCAGATTTGAGAGAATCTAAATATGAAGCAATAGGAATCGGCAGCTCATATTTGTTTAGGATTGATATGGAAACAATTATTGATGCCACGAAATGCGGTAATTTGGCTCGCTTTATCAATCACAGTTGCAACGTAAGTATAATCATAAAATTTATATATTTTCAAGTAAATATTTTTTTTATAGCCCAACTGCTACGCAAAGGTCATTACGATAGAATCTGAAAAGAAAATTGTGATTTATTCCAAACAACCAATTGGAATAAACGAAGAAATAACTTATGATTATAAATTTCCTTTAGAAGACGAAAAAATTCCTTGTTTATGCGGAGCGCAGGGGTGCAGAGGGACTCTCAATTAATTATTATTTTAGTTCTAAAGATTACCTCATTAAGTATCGATACATCTATGTAAGTTTAAATTTGTGTAATATTGTTTAGTGATAAAGCACTACATAAATATACTTATTTTTAGTATCTGTTTTTGAACTTACTGTTATTTACAGTAACTTCTTTGTTAAATATCTAGTTCCTTAAAGGTGTATAAAAATCTTTTATTGAAATCCTGTCAACTAAGTAATGGAAATTAAATTAAATTAAATATATATATATATATACATATATGTATATATATGTATATATATATATATATGTATATATATACCTACATATATAGTTGTGTGAAAAATAATAAGGACAGTGGCCCGCAGTTGTGAAAGAAGTTAATTTAAGTACATCCAGAAATGTTGGGGAATCAACGGCAATTAACTAATTAAATTAATTGAGAACAAATTCAAATTAAGTTTTTTTTTCAGTTCCACCCATATTCTGCAGTCTTATTTATTTATTTATTTATTTATTCAACGCCAATCGGCACTATACATCTAATAACAATTATAATTCTAAATAAGACAACAGGCTTAAACATATAAAATTAGGAATTAAACTCGTAGCCTAGTTCGTATGCTAGTATTTTAATAAAGCTTTTTTAACGATCTTTCTGAGGTTCTGTACAGACCCGCTGAAGAAGTTGATGTCACCGTGCAAAGAGTTTACCAATCTACAGATTCTTTCCTTTGGGCCATTGATTACATAATTTTTGTTCGATCTGCAAGTTTTCAGAATCCTCATCTGTCTAAGGTTAAGCTCATTTGGTACGATTTCAAAGTCTGCAGGGATTTCTGGGGCATCAATTAATCCATTGAGGATTTTGAATAAGAAGATGAGGTCTGCTACCTGCCGTCGCGATTTCAGGTCATTTATTTTCAGGATTCTTCGGACGTCTTCAGTTGAATTCATATCGTTTCTGTATCTGTTATGAAATAGCAGCGCTTTGCAGAACTTGTGCTGGATTCTCTCTACTCTGTTGATCATTGAGTCCGTGAATGGGGACCAAATCACTGTTCCATATTCTAGAATAGGTAGCACTATTGCTGAGAATAGGCAGGTTAACGAGCAATTGTTCTCAAATTCCCTACACATCCGATTAATCAACCCTAGTACTTTGTATGCCTGCGAAGTAATTTTATCGATGTGTTTCTTGAAATTTATGCCCCTATTGCGGTTTTCAACCCGACTTGGTCGAATTGAAGTTAAGGCAACTCAACTTCAGATCAACCAAACTCTTTTTCGGTATTGCGAACTTCAACTAAGTTCAGTCGAAATATGATTGGCGTTGCCAACCTAAGAAAGGGAAAATTGACAGATAGTGAAACAGCTAAAATTTTGTAAACGACATATTTAAACAATTAAATTCAGTTGTTGCTCGCGAAAAAGTGAATAAACATATATGTATAATAAACAATAAATAAAAAATAGATATAAGTTTTGATTTATATTACAATGACGAAAATACTGGGGGCAAAATTGATGTGCTACGTATACGAAAAAGCCTTCGTGATCACTCAAATCCATTGGAGCTTCCAAATGCAAAGTAAGCCATAGTTTTTTCACAATTAAATTGCTTTTTAATAATGTTTGTTGCAGATTCATAAGTTATTTTCGATTAAATAAAGAAGCATTTTGTTTTTTACTGAATGAGATGAAGGAACATTTCCACAAACGTGTGCGAGGAACGGCCATACCTCCTATATTAAAACTATTTAACATTGGGTTGGCGCAAGTGGAGTGGTGGAGTAATGTAATTTCTTAGGCGACGCTGGCTATCCTCTGCACAAATTTTTAATGACGCCTTATCGCTTGGCGGAAGCTTCTTCACCCCAAGCACGCTACAATACAGTACACTCAAAGGCCCGGAATATTGTAGAGCGGACAATTGGTGTACTCAAGAGTAGATTTCGATGTCTTTTATCTGTACAAGGTTTACATTACACTACCGAAAAGGCTACGCAATTTGTGAATGCTTGTTGCGCATTGCACAATATTTGCCAACACTTTCAAGTGGAATCTCCGGAAGAAATACCATCTACTTCACATACTACAATGACCAATGATATTTTGGACATAGAAAGAGAAGAATAGGATACGGCTCGAATAATTCGCAATAATATTATGACTTCCCTCTAAATAATTAAAATATTAAATTTCATTTATTATTTCTAATGTGCTATTTATTCAGGCATATATTTAAATTTTATTTAAATAAATTCATTAAATAACAATATCACTTCATTCCAGAATAATTAAAAATAAAATTTAAAAAATATTACTTTGTGTCTTAAATAACCAAAAAAAATTAAAATCTTTGCGAAGATTTTAATTTAGCAATTTTGAGGCGCTGCACCTCAATTTGAATTTATTGTTTCCAAATTGTGGCTTTCCTCTTCCTGCTTCTGGAAACTTCTCCATTAACAATTTTTCGAATTGCTTTTTTGTTGCAACTTTATTTTTTCTAAAAATTTATAAAAAATATTAATTAAAATTAATTTAACATTAATTAAAATTGTTATTTTACCCGTCCTCCATTTTTCTTTAATATTTTTTTGTATTTCACTGCACGAATGTTGAACTTCAACTGCTATTAAGCAGTTGAAGTTTATTTATATACTAGTCAACCCCACTTGCACAGAGTTGAAAACCGCAATACCAAAAAAAGTAGAAGTTCGATCATACTTCAACCGCAATTTTTTTTGACGGATTGAGTTGAAGTTGGCAATACCGAATTTTTAAACTTCGACTGAAATGCAGTTGGGTTGAAAACCGCAATAGGGGCATTAGTCTTCTGTCAATAGTTATACCCAGGTCTCTGATGTCTTCAACTTCCGTGAGTCTTTGGTCGTTCAAGGTGTAGGTTAAAGGTACCTGCGTATGCGCACGGGTGAAGGACATCACTGCGCATTTTTTCACATTCAAAACAAGTTTATTTATCTTACACCAGTTATACAGCTCATCTATATCGTTTTGTAAGATGTGAATATCAGAAACGGTGAAAATTCTACGAAAAATTTTTAAATCGTCAGCGTATAATAAGTACTCAGACTGCAGTTTCCTCCCAATGTCATTCACAAATATGTTGAAGAGTATGGGTCCAAGGTGGGATCCCTGGGGAACACCAGATGTGACATCATACTCATCTGAAATGTGTCCATCGATTCTTACTTGCAACCTTCTTCTTGTTGGGTACGATCTGATCCAGCGTAGTGCATTGCAATTCACTCCATAATTTTTTAGCTTCACCATAAGAGTCTCATGGTCCACTTTGTCGAATGCCTTGCTAAAGTCCGTATATATTGAATGAACTGGAATACCACTGTCCATGGCCTTCAAGATGTAGTTGACATAGGTATATAAGTTTGTTGTAGTGGATCTGCCACCAACAAATCCGTGCTGCTTAGGAGAAATGATATTTCTGAATGATGATATCAACTGAGGCAAGACAATTTTCTCAAACAGTTTTGTTAATGCAGATTGGATACATACAGGTCTATAATTAGTAACGTCAGATCTTGGGCCGTTTTTGTGGATGGGACTGATGAACGACGATTTCCACGCCGATGGAAAGGTTCCGTGATAAAAAGACTTACTGAATATATGCGTGATAGGTTCACAGAGCCCGACAGCACAGTTGCGTAGAAATATATTAGGCAGACCATCAGGTCCTGCTCCTTATTTTTGGATCCAGAGCCAATAGCTGCTTAAAAACTTCATTGAAGTTAGCATCAAATTCATTTAGCTCCACATTTCCTACAATGTCAGCAGATTGATGATGACCAACTCCGCCGAGGCTCATTGTATAGGTGTCTTTGAAGTAAGATGCGAAGATATTACTAATCTCCGCACCCGAATGAGCGGTTAGGTCATTCCATGTCATGGTAGCTGGGACTCCCATGTCCGTACCCCTTTTGTTCTTGACAAACCTCCAGAATTCATTTTTGTCTGAAGAGACTAGATTTTCCACTTTATTAATGTATGACTTGTAGCATATTGCACTTAATTTCTTGCATTAGAGTCTCAGTTGGCTAAAACATTTATAATTTGACTTATTTTTATTCCTCCTATATCTGATATGTGCAGATTTCTTCAATTTAATTTTATTTATAAGTTCTTTAGAGAACCAGCAGGGAAATTTACTTGGTTTCCTCGAATATACAGGGACGAACTGAGAAATACCTTCTTGTACTTTATTATAAAACCAACTAACCTTATCATCCACTTCTTTTATTTTGTATAGCTCAATCCAGTTAGATCTTAAGAAGAAAGCATTAAGACTCACATAGTCGGCTTTCTTAAACGAATAAGAAGGAGGATAATTTGGTATTAGGCTAGGCTGAAAATACAAGGAGATCTCCAGAGGCGGGTGATATTTATCGACAGTCGTGAAAGCAAGAGTTACTGAAACATATATCCAACAGTTTATTATTTTTATTTAAGATGTTATTGAATTGTTGACACTCAATAAGGGCCGTGGTATCGTACAGCAGCTTCTCGCAATCAAAGCGCGGTGTACTGCTATTCAAATTGTAGTCTCCCACTATCATGATCCTTGAATCCGGAAATTTTTCTCTCAAATGTATTAATATTTCAGTATGGGCATAGTATATCTCATAATTAGATTGTGGTGGTATATATACGCACCCAATGATGATACAAGTATTATCACCTTTGATCCTTATGTGATAATATTAATTTCTAAGTAGTTTAATATTTTGTTGAAAATCTATGATTATTCAAAACTTAACGACACCACTTGGGCATAGAATCAAATAGGTTTTGGAAGACGGAAAATGGAATTGCATTCCATGAATTTTGAATAAGTTGCCAAAGCTCTTCATTATTACTTGGCCACTTTCCTCGTAAGGGGCTAAAACAGTGTGACAATTTCAAAAACATTTTTTTTTTTTTGCTTTTTCGATAGCTTATATTTCCAAAAATATTCTGTGAAATCGGCAAGGTCGTATCTTGAATAGTTTTTGGATGGCAGCGTTCTAAAGAGCGACCGCTCGCAGGTACTAACATATACTATATAAGTGAAACAGTGATCAAAGATTTGGTGTTGAAAAACCGTCGATTAACAATTAGAGACCTTGCTGATGAAGTTGGCATATCGAAAGGCTCAGCCAATACCATTTTGAAGGATGTTTTGGGCCTCAAGCGCGTTAAATCTCGACTGGTACTGAAAACATTGAGTTTTTTGGAAAAAAGCGTCGCGTTGAAGTGTGTGATACGATGCTTTCCGACTACCAGGGTGTCATGAAACGCATTATAACTGGTGATGAGACTTGAATCTATGCTTACGACCCCGAAACAACCGATCAATCGAGCAAATATCGTGCCAAAAGAGAGCCGAGACCAAAAAAAGCGCTCCAAAGTCGCTCAAAAATCTAGGTTATGTTGACTGTTTTCTTCGATTATCGTGGTCTAGTGCATTATGAATTCCTTCCAACCGGTCAAACAGTCAACAAGGAATATTATTTGAACGTTATGCGTCGTTTGAGTAACGCTATCCGCCTAAAAAGACCGGAATTGTGGAAAGACAATTCTTGGTTTTTACACCACGATAATGCACCATCCCATACTGCTCTCGTAATTCGTGATCATTTCGCCAAAAACTCAACCGATATCGTTCCGCAACCACCGTATTCACCTGATCTGGCGCCGTGTGACTTCTGGCTGTTCACCAAGCTCAAAAGACCGCTCCGGGGACACCGTTTTTATACGATAGAGGAGATTCAAGCCGCAGCGGAACTGAAGGCCATCCCGGAAAGTGACTACAACCAGTGTTTCGAAGATTGGAAAATCCGTTGGCATAAGTGCATTGCATCGGGAGGGGCTTACTTTGAAGGGGATGAAATTGATTTGGAAGAATAAATAAAGAATTTTCAAAATAAATACAATGTCAATGTGCCTTATTTTCTGGGCACAGTAGTATGTATAAGTGAAACTTTAAACGCGTTTTTCTCGAAACGTCATTTTGCAAAATTGCTGACGTCATAACTCCACGAGAAATTTACTGATCGACTTAAGGGGCACACCTAGTGTAATGGCCTAAAAAAAAGGTGATTTTCGGGAATTTTTATTAAAAATTATTTCAAAATTTTACATATACTGTGAAATTTTTGAAGAAAAAAATTAAATATTTTTTAAGTTATAGTCGATCTCCAACGGCGCGAAAAAAAAAGATCCTTCACTGCTGCAGTGATTCCGGCCTTCTCCGTGGATGAAATCTAAAAAAAAAAATTCTCGTTAAACTAGATAATATTGTCTGTATGACCTACGATAAAAAAAATCAAAAATTGACAATATGGCGGCGTTTTAAAAAAAAGTAGTCGAAATTTACCCAAAATTTTGGTCGTTTTTGGCCTGCCAAAATTCGATTTTTTCGATCAGATCAAAAATCGATTGGTCATTGTATGGAGAAGTATGTATATAGAGAAGATGCAAAAAAAATTTGATAGCGATCGGATCATTTGTCTCCGAGTAATCACTGCAGCAAATTCGAAAAATGCTGTTTCGAGAAAAACGCTTTTAAAGATAAAGTGAATGTTATCTAACTGCCGAGCGGCTACTCCTTTAAATGGCTGTATCTCAAAAACTGTTTCAGATATCGAAGTTTTAGTATGTTATTTTTAAAAGTATAACCTATCGAAATATGAAAAAAAAATTGATTTTTTGAAAATTTCACACTAGTTGTGCCCCTTAAAATTAAAACTGAATATTGTTGAATGCGCTTACTATACAATGGCATTAAAAAATCGAACTTTTTCGTCCGTTTTTTTTTCAATATTTAAAAAAAAATCTTAAAATATAGCTTAAAGTCTACCTTGTTACGTCCAAAGAAGTTCGAAACATTCAATCGAGTACTTTCTTTTAAAAAATTCACGAAAATCGCCTAATTTTTCATGCAGTATCCTGTGTAGTGGCTCCAGGACATTCCATGAAAACGATCCCCAAACCATAATGTTTTCACCACCATGTTTAATACCATGTTCAGACCGATACTTAATTACACGATTTCGGCTGTTGAGTGGTTTATCCCACTAATCTTATAAATTTATCAATATTTCGCCATACAAAAATGACAGTTCGAAATCACTTCATCGGAGTGATTTGAAACTGATCCACGCTAAATCTCTCTGTGCGACTCTGATTTTGCGCCATCTACTTGTCAGCTGACGTTGAGCAACACCAAAAGCTCCGTCAGAATCGGGAAGGACCTCTCCGAGCCGTTCGATACCAAGCGAGGTTTCAGACAAGGCGATTCCCTATCGTGCGACTTTTTCAACCTGCTTTTTGAGAAAATAGTTCGAGCCGCAGAACTAAATAGAGAATGTACCATCTTCTATAAGAGTGTACAGCTGCTGGCGTATGCCGATGATATTGATATCATCGGCCTCAACACCCGCGCCGTTAGTTCTGCTTTCTCCAGGCTGGAAAAGGAAGCAAAAGAAATGGGTCTGGCAGTGAACGAGGGCAAGACGAAATATCTCTTGTCATCAAACAAACAGTCGTCGCACTCGCGACTTGGCACTCACGTCACTGTTGACAGTCATAACTTTGAAGTTGTAGATAATTTCGTCTATCTTGGAACCAGAGTAAACACCACCAACAATGTCAGCCTAGAAATCCAACGCAGAATAACTCTTGCCAACAGATGTTACCAAACTCTATAAGCCACTCATAATTCCCGTCCTGCTATGTGGTGCAGAGTCTTGGACGATGTCACCAACGGATGAGTCGACGTTGCGAGTTTTCGACAGAACGATGAGCTGTACGAGATATACGACGACATCGTCATAGTTCAGCGAATTAAATGACAGCGGCTACGCTGGCTAGGTCATGTTGTCCGGATGGATAAGAAAAAAATAGAAAGTATTCGACGCAGTACCCGCCGGGGGAAGCAGAGGAAGAGGAAGACCTCCACTCCGTTGGAAGGAACAAGTGGAGAAGAACCTGACTTCGCTTGGAATATCCAATTGACGCCACGTAGCGAAAAGAAGAAACGACTGGCGCGCTGTTAACTCGGCTATAATCGCGTAAGCGGTGTCTACGCCAATTAAGAAGAAGAAGAAGACTTGCCAGCATTGAAAATCTATTACATTATGACAGCTGATTTAGACACTAAAAAGGGGAAAAAATGTAGACAAACAATTTTTTTACAGCAATGAATCTAATTTCACCTGAAAATTGACTTCCTGCATGAAAAAATGCGTCCATTATTTCCATTATATGGAAAATATTTAAAAGAATACGGCTTTTCTTACAAAATACTATATGACAATGTTTTCTTTTGATAAATATTGAGCGATGTGAATTCTTGAATGGCAAAAACAGCTGTTTTTCATCTTTCCAACGGCAGTGAGAACGGGCTGATTAGTGAAGGGCTTAACCGTCCGGTCCATGACCGGGTACCCGGGTATCCATTTCAATTTACATGTAAATTTTTCTTAACTTCTCCTCAAAAAAAATTTATGGCCGCCTGGATCCCCAAAATTAAAGTTATTTGACACCCATTTTTCATCAAAATTTTTTAGAATCAATTATTTAATAAAAGTTATTAGCTATCAAACTTGATACCTCCTCCGTTCAATAACCAGGTACCCGGGTACCCGCTAAGAAAAAAATAGTTAGTAAGAACAAAATAACTCCGTTTTTATTTATTTTAGTAATATTATTTTCTATTTTCTTATTATTTTTTTATTTATATTGCTGTATTTATTATGATACAGTGCTATATAACAATTAAAGTGTATTAAATTATTCTGTACATCCTTCACATGTCGTGGTTGTAATACAGTGTTCATCACAAATAGGTTTCTCACATACTGAACATATTTTTCTAGTTTTGCGACGTTTTTTGAATTCACTGTGAAGACATTCATAGCATACACCAGTAATCTTTTTCCTTCCAGTTGAATCGCGCTGCTTCTGAGGTCTCAATGATACAGATGATGTTGGCTGTACATTTAGATTGACAGCTCGACCAAGAAGAGATTCAATCGCCACTTTCGTTGAGAAATGCCTCATAATTTGTGCATTATTCGCACGATTTTCAACAAATAGAGTACACAGCTCTCTGCCCAATTGCCGATAAAATAAGCGTCGTTCATACGATTTTTTAACAAGCATTTTATTATTCTCATAATACAGAATATATGCTGCAAGGCAGGCAATATCGAGAATATTGTAAAAAATGCTAGAGGCCATCGTTGAGTTGACCTTTTTGTAGTATATCTACCAAGCATTTTATCCATCGTGTCTACTCCAGCTTTGGACCAGTTATAAAACTCGATGATTTCGGGTTTTTTCTGTGCACTATCACTAATTTTTGCTTCGTGATGCATTGATGATAGCATAATTACTACCTTGTTTTTTTTTGGCACATAACTGCATAGAGTTACTTTTTCATGAAAGCCAAACACAGTGGATAATTCTTCTCGAGTTTTTGAAACAGCCATTGCTGGTGGAATGTATGCTTTATTTTTCTTCAGAGTACCAACAATCGTCAAGTTCCAAGAGTTGTGAAGAAATTATCCATTGTAATGTTGCTACCGGATCCTTTATATGGTGCCACCAAGTCTTTAACAACTCTTTCACCAACATTTTTCTCACGCCCATCTTTCGATTTCCCAGTGTAAAGCTGTCCAGTAAGTGGATACGAATTTTCCGCATCACATATCCACCATACTTTAATTCCATATTTAGCTGGCTTTGATGGAATATATTGAGTGAATCTAGTTCGACCTCGGTATGGATAAAGTTGCTCGTCGATTGTTAGGTATTCTGTTGGTTTATAATGTGTTGGTAAATTACTATTTATCATTGTCCAAATGTCTCGTATTGGAGCAGCTTTATCACTTTCTAAGCGCTGAGCTCTAGTATTGGCATCGTCAAATCGAATAAAACGAATAATATTCCAGAAGCGATTGATACTCATTGATGCGCGATATAATGGATATGAATACGGCTGCCACATTTCCCTTGCATTATCAGTATTTGAATTATTTGCGCCAGAAGTTATCAAAATAGCCAAAAATGCATAAAATTCCTGCAGCTCGAGATTTTTCCACTCTAGTTGTTTTTTTCTGGATTTTTTTCATTATATGCTGTATACGTTGAGATTGCCTTTTTATTAGTATGGCGTATAATGATATTAGCCATTTCCGGTGTGAAAAATAATTTAAATGTGTCTAGATTAGACAACAAATTGGTGTTTCTATTAGGTCCACATCTTTCTCGCACAATATTACGTCTCTCAGCTTGATGTTCACTTGGTGGTGTCGCAGCCCACTGAGTGCCATCTTTTGCTTTTAGTCCAGACAACGTCGCTTCTATTTCACATTGTTCATCTTCATCTTTATCCTCTCCATCTTCACCTTCTTCATCTTCTTCGTCTTTATCTTCTCCTTCTTCTTCATTATCTTCTTTATTGGGTGCAATTTCATCATCTATTAAAAAAAATACACAATTTATATTACATAAAATATGTTATAATTATCAATATACTCAAAACCTTGGCACTCAGCTTTCGTTATTTCTTTCCGTCCGAAATGAAAAGGGGATAGATATCTAAATATCCATAGACCTTGGCACTCAGCTTTCGTTATTTCTTTCCGTCCGAAATGGAAAGGGGATAGGTACCTAAATATCCATCGACCTTGGCACTCAGCTTTCGTTATTTCTTTCCGTCCGAAATGGAAAGGGGATAGGTACCTAAATATCCATAGACCTTGGCACTCCGCTTTCGTTATTTCAACGAGAACTATAGAATATGTCCCCATTTATAGTTATTTCCTATGCCATGTAGCTAACTTACACAGAAAAAAAATTTTATTTAGTATACTAACGATTTCTACATCTGCTCCACCTGGGTACCCGGTCATTGAACGAAAGGTGAAAGTTTGGTCATTGACCGGACGGTTAAATGTAATCTAATCCTTTCAAATTTTCGGTCTGAACATGGTATAATAGTCTTTATCATATATTTATGGTTATAGGCTGCTTTCTTCGGTCTTTTTACATAATGAATACATAATAAAAAGAAAAACCAGGTTTTTAGTTGATTGATATTAAAACTGAGAGTACTATTTTTTCCTTATCTCTGCAAAAAAACACGTTCTAGTAAATTTTTTTCGGTATTGTATTTAAATAGCACTCTGTCCTTATTATATCGCACAACTGTTTGGGGACTTTGTTATAAACATATCGGTAACTGGGCGGAAATTTTCATGGCTTACTTCAATTGTATTGTTTTATTTTTATGCATCCCTGTCAATATTTCTTCTTTACTGGGGTAGATAAGGTGGCGCCAATTGGAGATTCCAAACGAAGACTGGTCCTTCTCCACCTGTACTTTTCACTGCTTCCTCCTGCGGGCATTGCCTCGAATACTGCCGCTGTTTTCTGTTTTTTAATTCACTGAACTATATAAATGTGGTCGTATATCTCACACAGGTCATCGGTTCCTCGAGTGTGGTATTCGCCGTGGCCAATGCGCAAAGGACCATAAATCTTCCGCAAAACCTTTCTCTCGAAAACTCGTAACGTCGTTTCATCAGATGTTGTCATCGTCCACGCCTCTGCACCATACCAGGTGCGTTGCAAAGTTAACAGGACTTTTTGATTCTCGCGCGTGAATTCATCCAAAAACCAGCCGAAATCGTCATTAAAACTCATGGAAACGGAATTGAACATCTTCAAAACATCGATTTATGGCATTTTGACTGAACATTTGGGCTTACGAAAAGTGTGTGGTTTTTGGTTTGTTCCGCTCAAATTGACTGACGACCAAAAATTGCTCTGATCGATCGAGGCTTGTGACCGATTATTTGACCAAAAATCACATTTTAACCATTAAAGACTCCCCGTATTCACCTGAAATGACACCGCACATAGGGGTAAAATTTGTCGATTTTGGAGATTAATTCAAAAATCAAAATTCAAGGTACAAGTAAATTTTTGGTACCAAAAGTAGATAAAATTCTACATCACTAACTGAACAAATATTTGGCAAAAAATTTACAGTTTTCTTGTAATATTCTCTGAAAAATGCAAGTTTATTTCTTTTTGTATGTGCACAGTGTTATACGTGATTTTTTTCCATTTTTCGAAGTTTTTTATTTTCTTTAACTGGACAAATCCTTAGAAAATTGTAATAGAGCCTTCTTGTTCAGGTAATTTAGTAAATACAAAAAGATTTCATTTGTGTTTTTACGTGTCTCTAAGTATTTTAATTTTTTTTTTGGGCGAAAGCCTTAAAATATTGGGATTTCGACCTCATATGCAGACATATAGTTGTGAGTTAAGCGGGGTTCTTATCTAAGGTTTAGGGTATATGTAAAATCATGATAACCGACATTGTTTTTTCCCGCGCAATTTTTATTACTAATGTTTGTATGTCATGGGCAGTCGAGAGAAATAACAATAGTGATGTATATTTAACTAACATGGTAAAAGCGATACCGACATTGACTACATTTAAAGAGGATAAAAATATTATTATCTTCTTTATAGGAACCAGTTCTAATGTAATTTGGGTTCCTCGTCAAAGTCTTTATGACATAATGAAAAACTCTGGCTGTGTTAATGAAAAATTTGAATTTTTAAAAGAGCAATTGAAAAAGCGTATTGAGCCATCTGATGAATTTATAAAAGAGTTTGATGATAGGATAAAAACCTTTTTTAGTCAATTTAAAATTCGTTGGAGCAGAGCCAATAGGCATGAAGAGCGTTTCCTTAGAATAAACCAAAGTTGGCTGGATTCTTCGATAGGTTTCACCCATTCACAAGGAATGAAACGTGGCTGCAAAGAACTTTCATTTGAAGAATCAAATGAGAAAACGAAGCAAAAAAAAAGTAAATTTTTAAGAGATAGTGTGCCTTTGCCTTTATTAGCTTATGCTGCACAAATGAGTTTTAGAGCTTCAGGGCAAGTGAAAGCGTCAAAGATAGTGAAAGAGGTTGCAAGTTCACCATCGAGAGCGAAAAAATTTCATAAAAGTATTGCCAGTGATGATCACAGCAAATACCCAAAGAAGACGCTTTATTTGTTTTGGTGGAAGCAAAGTTATCTCGACAACAGTACAATGTTATGAGGCAATCTGCTCCAGATAGGTTTCCTTGCTATTCATATGTCCGATCAGCAAAAAAGGATTGTTATCCTAGACGTGAGAGCATGCATTTTTGCGAGATTTCAGCACAAGTAAGCTTGCAAGCCCTTTTAGACCATACCACTGAGCGTATAACTTTAGCCCAAAATAACGTAATTAAAACATTGAACGATGAGGAAATGACGAATTTATGCTTGTACACCAAGTGGGGATTCGATGGAAGCTCTGGACACAGCTCATATAAGCAAGCGTACCATAATCCGGGTGCAAATGATTCATCAGTTTTCATCACCTGTATTGTTCCAATCAGGTTGATTTGTGGAAGCAAAATTATGTGGCAAAATCCGCGCCCAGCTTCTACCAGGTTCTGCAGGCCTTTTAAAATTGAATTTGTAAAAGAGTCCACAGCTGTTTCTAGAACTGAAAACGAAATAGTTGGTATAGAAATACGAAATCTTGTTAATTTGGTTATACCTTATGGAAATAAATATTTGGAAGTTAAACACAATTTAATTTTATCTATGGTTGATGGAAAAGTATGCAACGCATTAACAGAAACAACATCTACCCAAAAATGTTATTTATGTGGAGCTAGCTCGAAAGATTTTAATAAAATTGATGAAATGGTGAAGAAAGTTGTGAAAACAGAAAATTTACAGTTTGGGCTTTCAATACTTCATGGGTGGATTAGGTTCTTTGAATGTCTTCTCCACTTATCATATAAATTGTCTATAAAAAAGTGGCAAGCTCGAACAGAAAGCGAGAAACTATTAGTTTCGGAAAATAAAGCACGGATTCAAAAAGGATTTAAAGATAAAATTGGTCTGATTGTTGACCAACCGAAACCTGTCCTTGGGAATTCTAACGATGGCAATACAGCTAGGCGTTTCTTTCAAAATCCCGAGATGTCAGCAGCAATTACTAAAGTTGACATAAATTTGATTAAAAAGATGCATACAATACTCGTAGTTGTTTCTAGTGGGCACGATATTGAGGTACAGAAGTTTCGTGACTACGCTTTAAATACAGCAAAATATTTCGTTGAATGTTATCCTTGGTATAACATGCCTAGAACACTTCACAAATATTTTATCCATGGTACAGAGATAATATCGCACGCTATGTTGCCAATCGGACAATTATCAGAAGAAGCTCAGGAAGCTCGAAACAAAGATTTTAAGAATTTTAGAGAACATTTTTCTTGCAAATTCAGTAGAAAAAAAGCAAATGAAGACATATTTAACAGACTTTTAGTCAGTTCTGATCCCGTTATATCAACCACAAGAAAATTACCAAAAAAAAGTGCAGGATTTACCCGAAGAAGCATTAGAGTTGATCGTGATAGAGAGTGGCAATAATAATGAAGTTGATCATGACGATGATGATGAAGGCGATGATAAAAATTCAAGCGAAGACGACAATGATCATGAATATGATTATAGTGATGAAGAAACAGTTTATATATTTTAAATAAAATTTGAAGCTTAAAAAATTAAAAATTTAGAAAACCGATGTTCAGCATATTTTGTTTTTTAAGATATAAAAAAAAACAATCAAAAAACTCGAATTGCATTATTTTCTTACTTCTTTATGATTAATTAACTAAAAAAAATAACTTTTCATTTTGAGCACAATTTACCCCACTGTGCACCGTGCGTCTCCTTCCTTTTCGGAAAAATGCATTTGCTCATGAAAGGAAAGCGTTATGCAGACGTAGAGGCCATTCGAAAGGCTTGCACCGGCATACTGGCGGCCATACCGACCAACGAGCTAAAACACTCGTTCGACATGCTTTTCGGCCGTGCAAAAAACTATATTGAAGCAAAAGCAGACTATTTTGAATAAAATAAATTGATTTTGCCGAAAAAACCATTTGTTCTGTTTTTTTTTTCAAGTCTTGCTTACTTTTGAACTCACCTTGTGTAGCAGGACGGGAATGAGTCAATTCCCACGACAGCCGGTTCTACGCACCGGAATTGATCCGAATTTTATCCGGCCAAGGGCTGTTTTTCGGCGATCTAACCCCGTTTGGATGGGTAAGTGTTAATCAAAGTTTGTCGTCATTAGAGCAAAACCTTCCAGCAGGGTTGCACCGTATCCTCCTGACTCGTGCTGGCATTGAGTCCAAACCGGGCCGGAGGAATTTTTTTCCTGCGTTTGCGCTAAAGGGCTCCATCCAAACTCCATCTCGGTCAGGTGTAACACATGCAATTGATGGAGCAATCTTAAGATCTGCTCAGGCCTTAAGACTTATGGGCAGTGGACCACGAGTTACATGGCCCCATGTTGCCAACGCAAAACTGCGACACTAGCCTCTATGGCTGTGCAATTTGCACACAGTTCGCGCGTTGCGCCGCTCCCACTCTGACGCGGACCACGATCTGTGGCATTCTTGCCTGTCAAACGATCGTAGGGGGATGGAGCTGGCGACGCCGATTGACGATTCGGCATACTGCACAATGAATGACGAAGCCCCCACCAGAGTTATGGGCACCTGATATTACCATTGCTAGTGGTGATCTGATAAATAGCATAACCTGGCGACCTCATCTCAATTTGGAAATTCGGCGATTGGTAAACTAGGGTAAGCGGACGAAATGGATAAAACACCTGAAGTCCTGTAACCTCTCCCTTCGGTAGACAAAACCAAGCGATGTGTTAACCGATGGCTGCGCAAAATGCCAAACGCCTGCGCGCCACTTACTTTCACCGATGAGGAGGTTCAGAATGTCATCCACAAAGCGAAATCTTCCAAATCCATTGGCCCTGATGGAATCAACATGCTTATGTTAAAGCCTTTAGGCTCGAAGGGAGTAATCTACCTTTCCAAGATCCTCAACCTGTCGCTGACCAATCTTCAAATACTTGAGGCCTTCCTACTCCCGACTTCACCACCTAAGCCTAGCCAACCACCAAATTGTATTCCGAAAAGTGCACAGCACCACCACAGCACTTCAGTCATAAACGCTCAGATAGTTCGTGGCTTCAACCAGAAACCACCCTGTGTGAGAACGATCCTCGTAGCGTTGGACTTGTCGAAAGCTTTTGACAAAGTCAATCACACAACGCTACTGCAGGACATCGAAGAATCTACGCTTCCTCCAGGACTGAAGAGGTAGACCATGAACTTCCTGAGCGGTCGACAATTATCCGTACTATTTCGGGGAGAAACATCAAAACTGAAAAGAATTAAACAGGGGGCTCCGCAAGGGTGGTGTCCTCGCCCCGTTACTGTTTAACTTCTATATCTCGAAACTCCCGCAGGCACTAGAGGAAGTTTCCGTAACCTCGTACGTTCTGGGATGTTTTCGCAGAAATCACCCCTGCAACCACCTGCTGGGAGCCTCCTAGGAACATTAAGAGGTCTTTCCTTAACTACGTCGCCGACATCGAACAGTACTCCGACCGGACTTCGGTCGCCACTAACTTCATTCACAGCGAAGCCATCAACACCTTCACCGACTCCCTTCCAGTGAATGGCTAGAAACGCGAGTGACCCTAGCGCAGCTTCGTTCTGGATACTGTAGCAAGTTAAACTCCTACTTGTACAGAATAGACCCCAAAATATCCAATACATGTTCTGCATGCAATGAGTCTCCGCATGACACTGTTCACCTCTTTACATGACCCGTCAAACCCACTCATCTAACACCCCTTTCCCTTTTGTCCAACCCAGTCGGAACAGCACGTTTCTTGGGCCTCCATTTAGATGACGTCGGCGACAACTGAGATAATACTTACTATCCTAACGGGGATTAGATAACCGTTAAAACAACAACAACAACGAAAAACAAAGTGACTTTTAGAGTTTGATTTTTGGTTGTCGAGAGAGGATTTTACTTCTCAATTGCCTCCTCAGTCCAAAGTAGCACCTGTTGGCAAGAGTTATTCTGCGTTGGATTTCGAGGCTGACATTGTTGTTAGCGACTTCGAAATTATGACTGTCAACCGTGGCGTGGGAGCCTAGTGACGAATGCGACGACTGTTTGTTTGATGACAGGAAATATTTCGTTTTGGCCTCTATCACTACCAGAGCCATCTACTTTGCTTCATTATCCAGTCTGGAGAAAGCAGAACTAACAGCGTGGATGTTGGGACCAATGATATCAATATCACTGGCATACACCTGCAGATGTACACTCTTATAAAAGATTGTACCTGCTCGATTAAGATCTGTAGCTCGAATTATTTTCTCCAGCAGAAGATTGAAGAAGTCGCACGATAGGGAGTCGCCTTGTCTGAAACCTCGTTGTGTATCGAGCGGATCGGAGAGGTCCTTCCCAATCCTGACGGAGCTTTTGGTATTGCTCAACGTCAGTTTACACAGCCGTATTAGTTTTAAGGATATACCAAATTCAGACATAGCAGCTCCTGCTCACCCCCTCAAAGCAGCTTTAAAATCGACGAAGAGGTGGTCTGTGTCGATTCTTCTTTCACGGGTCTTTTTCAAGATTTGGCGCATGGTGAATATCTGGTCAATTCAAGTCAGAGCACACTTAAATTCCTATCGTCGGGGATGCTTTCGTCCAACAATATTCTACAAAGAAGCTGATGCATTCTCCTTATGAGTTCTCCGCCGCCGTGTTTGAATAGCTTGGCCGGCAATTTATCGGCCCCTGCCGATCTGTTGTTCTTCAGATGGGTATTTGCTATTCGAGTAGAAAGTCGTTCGGCAGTCTGTTGTGATGGCAGATTTTCGATGTCGAACCTTTCCTATGCTTGCTGTCGTGAGTTTTTTCCTGCACAGACACGGGTACATATCTTGACTTCAACAAGATCGGTCCGAGTCGATGTTAGGACCTCGAAGCGTACGCACTACAGACGTGTCTTCTATCGCAACATGATCGAACTGGGTGGTGGCTTTTCGATCCAGATACAGCCAGGGAGCTTGATGTATTTTCTTATGCTGGAATCTAGTACTACAGATAACCATATTTCGGGCTCCGGTGAAGTCGATCAGCCTCAACACATTTGGGGACGTTTCGTCATGGTGGCTGAATTTCTCGACCGTTGTGCTAAAAGTACCTTCTTTGTCCACCCTGGCGTTAAAGTCGCCAAGAACGGTTTTGACATCGGGGCGAGGGCAGCTCTCATAGGTGCTTCCAAGCGCTCATAGAAGGCATCTTTGGTCACATCCTCCTTCTCTTCTGTCGGGCCGTGGGTGCAAATCAGCGATATGTTGAAGAACTTCGCTTTGATGAGAATCGTGGCTCGTGGGAGTCTCTCTCACACTACGAATCCCACACCGAATTTGCGCTCTCTCTATATGGCCACTGTAGTAAATGCCACAAGAACCTACTCGCCTCAGCCCTTGGACCATCCATTGCATTTCTTGGACGTCGATGATTTCAGCTCTAACGAGGATATCAACTAGATGAGCAGCGGTTCCTTCCCAATTAAGAGATCGGACATTTCAGGCGCTCTCACACTGGAATAAGTTGGGTATCCCTGGTTGCGTTACTGACTCGAGAAGGACTGACCGATAGAGCGTAAGCATACATGTGTAGTTAGCTTGCGCAACACAGCTTCATTGTTGCCGTACTAAAACCTTTCTGTTTATTGAAATTTTAATATTTTGATCAAAGTGAAATTGTTGTCGGTAAAATTAGAAATGGTTTTAATTTAGCGACAACGACAACTGCTGCGGTGAAGTCGTGCTGTCATCGTTCCCAAAAGACCGTGTGTATTTAAGTTTTTAACAGATGCTGCCTGTCGCTTGTCGCCATATACATATGTGTTCTATGCATAAAAATGCGAATGAAGTCAATTTACTCAATTGTGTAATGCCGACCACTTGCGTATATGATTACATACTTTTCTTTAGCAAATGCTGAGGCTGCCTGATCGATTTAAGGTACCGCAGAGGGGGTACGATATTCAGCGCTGAATTTCGCGCGTTTTCTGCTATTATACTGGCACATATTTGCTTTTTTAATCTAGTAAATTTATTTGTGTTTATGCGAGTGAAAAAGAAGACTTGGATCCTTCCGATAAATGATATAGAAAAAGTATGAACTTGTCGGAATGAATGAATGAATATCATCATTTCTATCAAGATTTTAGACGTTATCCGCGAAAGTTTTTGGACTATTCCAACGCGGATCGGCTAGCGGACTTTTTAACAGAAAAAACGCAAACATATCACTATCAAAGATACCTCTACTGCTATAAAAATACATTTTTTTTTTTTTTTAGATTTCCTTTATTTACAGTCTGTCCGAGGACATTAAGCAAATTGTATAATACTACATTAACTTAACCTAAGTTGCTGTACTCCAGCGAGTACAGAACTAATATACAGAAGTGCATATAAGATATACATATGTACATACTTATAAACAGCTTATTTTCTATATGGCAAATCTAATATATGAAGCCGTTTAAGACGGTTAATTTCGTTTGAGTCATCTAATAGGGCTATTGCAACTGGGTTAGTATGATAACTCAATCTATTAAAATAATTTGTACTGAATCTTTTGATTTCATTTTTAACTAAAGCTAAACCTGTATCATTAATGATTGTTTTATTTGACACAAACCAGGGTGCATTTAAAATTTTTCTAAGTGCAATATTTTGAAATCTTTCGAGAATTTCGATGTTTGAAGTACTTGCTGTACCCCACAGCTGGATGCCGTACGTCCAAATAGGTTTAAGCATAGTTTTGTAAAGTAGTAATTTGTTTTCTATACTTAGTTCTGATTTCTCCCCTAAAAGCCAGTACATTCTTTTAAGCTTCAGATTTAATTGTTTTCTCTAAGTTTGAATGTGCAATTTCCAGGTCAGTCTTCTGTCCAGATGCAAGCCTAGGTACTTAACTTCGCTTTTAGATGGTATCTCAGAATTATTCAGAAAAATACTTGGACAATTACCTTTTCTCAAGGTGAAGGTGACGTGCACAGATTTGTCTGTGTTCACTGCAATATTCCACTTTTTGAGCCAAACATCAATACTTCTAACTACTTCTTGTACCATAATCGAAGCTTCAATTGCACAAGGGCTGCATGCTAAAATTGCTGTGTCATCTGCATATGTGGCAGTTAGTACGTTATCTAACAAAGGAATATCACTTGTGTATATTGTATACAAAACTGGGCCTAACACGCTACCTTGTGGGATTCCTGCCTCAATTCTATAAATATTTGATCGCTCTTCCCGAACTTTGACGTAGAAGAATCTATCATTAAGATAAGATTTAAGCAATAGAAAAAATGGAGCAGGTAATAGTTTTTTGAGTTTGTACATGAGCCCAGTGTGCCAAACACGATCAAAAGCCTGTTGAATATCGAGAAAAACAGCAGAGCAGTACTGTTTAGATTCTAGTGCATTTCGAATAGTATTAACAATACGATGGCATTGCTCTGGTGTTCCGTGATTTTGACGAAAACCGAACTGGTGTTCGGGAATGATAGATCGTTTTTCTAGCTCAGGCAGTAGTCTTCCAAGAAGTATTTTTTCAAATACTTTGGAGAGCGTTGGCAGTAAACTTATTGGCCTATACGACTTCATTTCACTTTCTGGCTTGTTCGGTTTTTGTATCATAATAATTTCTGAGCACTTCCATTGAAGAGGAAAGTATTGTAAACGAAGTACTGCGTTAAATAGAAGTGTTATATATTTGAGTGTTGTGTTTGGCAAGGATTTTAAAACTTTTGCATTAATTTGATCATAGCCGGGTGCTTTATTATTGCTGAGTATCATTATTTGGTTAGCGATTTCGTGTGAATGGAAAGGTTCGATGGGCAAATCCATTTGACAGGGGCTAACTAAGAATTCGTTTATTTCATCATTATCTGTTGCAGTACAAAGATTAAAAGGTTGGAAAATTTTCGTTAAGTGCATAGCGAATGCATCAGCTTTTGAAAGGTCAGAGCGACACCATTCACCATTTAAGTTTTTGATCAGGGAATTTTTAAGGGTTGGGCGTTTAATATATTTGGTGGCTTTCCACAACGAGAAGTCATAATTTTTTGTGTCTAAAGATTTTAAATAATTTTGTATACAATCGTTTTTAAATTCAAATAAACGTTGTTTAAGCTCTTTGGTTATTTTATTGAGGGCAGTTTATCATTTCGATTCCTTCTGATTTGCCACCTTTTTCTTATAGTTCTTTTTGTTTGTATTAATTTTCTGATCTCTATTGTGAGTATAATGCTGCTATTTTGGTTTAGCTCCTGCCTACATTGAGGGGTTGACAAGATTGCTGCTTCGTGAATCGCTATATTAAAATTTTCAACAGCTTCATCCAGTTCTTCAAATGTTTTGAGACTAATATTTAGTTTCAAATTAGCGTTTTGTTCTAGCTCTTTTTGAAAAAGGTCGACATTTGTGGATTTGGAAAAAAATCCTCTTCTTTTAGTATAGGAGTGCATGAAATTATTGTAGTTTAATATTATAGGCGAATGATCAGAGCTAAGATCATTTGAGTCAAAGATTGCAAGGCAGCTCGTAGGAATACCATTAATTACAAAAAAGTCAAGCAGATCTGGAATTTTGTTAATATCAGATGGCCAGTAAGTTGGATTACCAGTAGATAAGGTAACAAATTTTTTGGTTCGTATGCACTTGTAGAGTTCTTTGCCTTTTGGATTCGCCAGCCTTGAACCCCCTAGAGTTTCAAAAAAGTTAATAAAAGTATGGCACTTGACTGCAAATCGTGGAGGAAAGTACAATGAAGAAATAACTATCTCACTGTCGTCATGTTTAACTTTGATTATTGCAGCTTGAAGATATTTTTCCCTAACGGGATCAAGTACAGTGTATTTTATACTAGATTTAATAATTATAGCTAACCCTGCGTGAGCTTTTTCGTCTGGATGATTGGCATGAACAATGTCATAACCTTTTAATTTACAGAAAGATTTGGACGTTAAGTGAGTTTCTGAGACCAGTGCAATATCAATACATGAGTTTTTGAGAAATTGTTCTAATTCTAATAAGTGATTGGAAATACCATTGGCATTCCAGGCAACAATTCTAGTACCTATTTGCATAATTTGTTAATTAACATTGACATCATATTCATTAAGGTGTTTGTAAGTTCAACCTGTTTATTCATTAGAACTTCTAACTTTTTGAAAACATTTTCTTGAGATTGATGATCTGAATTTTCTCTTACTGCTTGTGCATACGACATGTTTCCATTAGTTGTGTTTGGGTTGTAACTATTGGGAAAAGGGTTATTTTCTGATATACATTGGCTATTATTTCTTTTTCTTTGCATGATATTATTATTTTTTTTATTAATTAATTCTTTATAAATCTGGCAGCCCTTATAATTCGCGGTGTGATTTTGTAGGCAGTGGATACACCGAGGCGGGATTTCTAATGTTTTTTTACAGTCTTTGCTTGAATGATCCATGCCGCATTTAACACATCAGAATCCTTTTTTGCAGTAGTTTTGGGTATGCCCATATTGTTGACAGCGGTGACATTGCACTATATCATTAAAATATATATATTTATTTATATCATGGGTGGCTCGACATTAATCACAGCATTGTTGAGATATTTCATATCATAAATGGATTTATTATTTTGGTCAGGCTCTAAATCCACAAAAAATATAGGCAATTGCTCCTTTGTTATTCTACTTCTCACGTTTATCATATTTCGAACTTTGTGTCCATGTTGAGTTAGTTCACTTTCAATGTCACTAGTTGGCGTAAATTGATGCAAATTTTTAATTACCACCCTGTAGGCTCTTTGTTGTTTAATCTGATATGAGTGATACATTGTGTTGGTTTTATTCAAAAACTCAATTATTTTTCTATATGATTCTATTGTAGTTGTAATCACTTTAATTTGTCCATCTCTAAGAGATTTATAAGTAAATTCAGATACTGCAATGAGTTCTTTGAAACATTCAATCATTTTGGTTATATTTGTAACGTTAGGGATAAAAATCGGTGGTGGTTTATGAGTTTTATCTTTTTTAGAGGTTTCAGGATTTTTATCATCTTCCACAGATTCATCCTGTAGTATATCAAATTGATTTTCGCTTGTAGTTTCATTTGAAAGCCGCGCGGTTTTTGGGTTATCACCATTAGGTGAGAGCATTCGTTTTCTCTTGGCTGAGGTTGTGCCGACAACCTGCCAGCTGACAGTACTCATAATTAGTTCACCAATATACACTTGTTTTTGTAATTAACACTCGCAGTAAGTTGTTTAATATTTACTAAGTTCTTAGCTATTAAAAATAGCAAGACTTTACGACCGCAGGTAGTCAGACCTGTTTTGTTCAATATTATGTGTATTTTAATTGCACAAATTATTGTTGCCGGTAACGGCGATATTTTATGGTATTTCTTTGCTTTCGTTTTTGCCTGTCTACCGCGCCAACAACCGAGCACATCAACATAATAATACAAAATACATTGAACGACTTAGGCACAATTCGCTCACAATCTGAAGACTATCTTGACCACATTCCAGTTTTGGAAACTGTTGTAAATGGATTTAAAACCCAAATTATTAAGAACGCAAGACTAAATATACGGAAGTGAAACACAAAGATTAACAGATATATATAGGAATCAATAAAAAAAAAATTTAACAAAAGGGAGAATAGGAATGTATGTAGATGATAATCAGTATAACATTACAAAATAAAATAATATAATTGTTTGAAGGATTTAGAAATCTCAGATTCGCTCGTTGTTCATACTATGCAAAAGATATCAAAACAGAAGAAGAAACCTTTAAATTATGATTATTTAATAAATAACTTAAAAATGAAACTGATCACATTGGTATTGATGAAAATTATTTTGGTTTAAAACGTATAATACAGGTAATTTATATTTCCAATTTGAAATTTGGAAACCAAAAATACATTAATATTTGCTCCACTTAACTGAATCTCCAACAGATATAAAATAAATAATACAAATGGATGTCTACAAAAATACAAAGTCTATTTTTTTAACATTTATTGACCATTATTTCAAAATTTGCTATCGTTTATTACCTCGAAGGTAGAACCAATCAACCTATAATAGAAAAAATTGAACTTTATAAATCTCAAAACGAGTATTACACTAAACTAATATGCGATAATGAATTCAAAAGTGTAAACATAAAATGTTATTTAAAAACAAAAAATATATATCTTAATTTAGGTCCCTATTATGAGTTGCATTCGATCTTCGCTATTCGCTGGCTATCGAAAATCGAATGTAAAATTCGTATTATGAGCTATGCAACCCTGTCGAAATTTTCGTTGAGCATCGAAATGGTTGTCGAACAGAATTTACCTGTCGACAGCGTAGCGTAGTGAATGGAAATTTGTGAAAATGTAGGTTTTTTGTGTTTATTTATTGCTTTATGGTAACAAATAATTAATTTATACTATATTTGTTAATTTTATGCAGGTCGAAAGTCGTGAGCACCAAACAGCAATTGGAAAACTACCAGTAATGGAAGAAAATCCACAATTTGCAAGAGGGATTTGCACCAAAGTTCAGGCGGCAACAAAATGGGAGGGATTTGCTTTGGAGCTAAACTGTTTGGGTCCACCAACTAGACCAGCGCCAAAGTGGACGAAGGTTCATAAAGTTGTTCTGTGTTTTTTGTGGAAATACATTTTTATTTGGACATTGTAATTTTAGTATATTGGGAATAGATTTCGCTCGTGTGCATCGCTGCAGCATCTCCTCTGTAGCGGACAGCAAATCAACAAACGCCCTCTTTCGACAAACGGAAGTTTTTTATAAATCTACAAATAAAATTTCCTAAATGTTGAACATGTAGAAACCTCTAACAAATAGCATTGTACTTACGTAGCGGAATCCAATTCCAAAGGGTTGGAAGCGTCCTTTAGCTTCTTTCTATTTCTAGCCAATTCCAGTAAGCTTTCATCCTCCTCTGAAGAATCGCCAAACCACAACTCAGTCGTAGTCATATTTTATTTTAACTTTTATTTATATTTTCTTTATTTATAAAATATTTGTTAGTTTTACTTTCACACTTCGTAAACAAAACGCTTTTAGTTTTTACACCATCTGACAGATGTATACTATCGTGAACATTCAAAATGATTGCAATTCACAATAACGCCAATCTTCATCGAATGAGCGTCGTAATACCAAATGCAAATTCGTTCGACCAGCATTTTCGATCGTTGTCGAAGATCGAATGCAACTCATAATAGGGGTCTTAGAGAAGCCGAAAAATTTAGAGCACTGATGATAGAACAATAAACCCTAAGTATTGAAGAAAAAATTAGCAAAGCAATTAAATATAGTAACAATTTATACCATTAGGTAACAAAAGAAAAAAACCAACACCAAAACACAATGGAACCATTTTCTTTTGAATTAATGCCTGTAAATTGGGTATTTATGCATGATAGTGATTTGATACGTGCAGCTAGGGCAGTAAAGTATTGGTTATCTACCGAAAACATTGATGTATTATAACTGCTAGCGCAAAGTCCTGATCTTAACCTTATACATGTAAAAACCCTCTGGAATGATGTAAAAGTTAACATCGGATGATTTTTGCGCTGGAATTAAGAAAGCGTGGTATTAAATTTCGCGGAGTATATGCCTCACACTGGTGGAAAGTCTATTTCGCAGATGCCAGCCTGTCCTGAAAAATCGGAGCTATTAAAAAGTATTAACCAGATAATGAGTAAGGCAGTATTTTTTATACATGTTTTTTATAGAATTCCGGAAGTGTGCTATTTCTGTGTGCAGCCGAAATCAGTAAACGGTAAATCTTAGTATCCAGCTCTCAAAGAATGTAAAAACTTCATATAAAAAACGCTTAAGAAATGGTGAAGAAAATTTCCTGCGGTAAATTTTCTTTTGCTAGTATGCAGCTTTGAAGAAATGTACTACTAATTTTTAATAGTTTTTTTCAATAAAATGCGTATTTGGTAATCCTGGTTTTGCAAAGAAAAAATTCATCAACAATTGTTTCTTGAAGGGAATTCAAAGTAATCGTTAAATTCTTCCTAAATTAGTTAAAATCATTATTATGAAATACATTTCATTTTAAAATGTGGTATAAAACTTTCCAATCATCAACAACATTCCTTAAATCGCAATGAAAATAAATATTTATGTTCCTACACACATACGTACATACATATTACGCACAAAGTTTATTTTCTTTGTTTGTAATGTGGATCATTCACAACGCGTAACCAGCTGTCAAAACTACTTGAAGAAATAATGTATTTTTTTTTCTTGAGCAATTAATTAAGAGCTGGATGCGGACCTTTAAACAAAAAAATTTTCAATCGAAAATAAGTTGATTTAATATAATGTTTTCCTTTTATTATATAATATCGTATTTAAAACAAGTTTCTAAAAATAAATATAAAACATTTTGACATAGAATGGCCGAAATAACATGGTTTCAAAAAAAATTTGTAATTGTGCTATTTCTCTGTACGTACGTAAGTCTTCTTCTTCTTAATTGGCGTAGACCATAAACCTTTCGCAGAACTTTTCTCTCGAAAACTCGCAACGTCGACTCATCAGTTGTTGACATCGTCCAAGCCTCTGCACCATATAGCAGGACGGGAACTATGAGCGACTTATAGAGTTTGGCTTTTGTTCGTCGGGAGAGGACTTTACTTTTCAATTGCCTACTCAGTCCGACGTAGCACCTGTTGGCAAGAGTTATCCTGCGTTGGATTTCCAGGCTGACATTGTTGGTGGTGTTAATACTGGTTCCTAAATAGACGAAATTATCTACAACTTCAAAGTTATGACTGTCAATAGTGACGTGAGTGCCAAGTCGCGAGTGCGACGACTGTTTGTTTGATGACAGGAGATATTTCGTCTTGCCCTCGTTCACTGCCAGACCCATTTGTTTTGCTTCCTTGTCTAGTCTGGAAAAAGCAGAACTAACGGCGCGGGTGTTAAGGCCGATGATATCAATATCATCTGCATACGCCAGCAGCTGTACACTCTTATAAAAGATGGTACCTTCTCTACTAAGCTCTGCAGCTCGAACTATTTTCTCCAGAAGCAGGTTGAAATAGTCACACGATAGGGAATCGCCTTGTCTGTAACCTCGTTTGGTATCGAACGGCTCGGAGAGGTCCTTCCCGATTCTGATGGAGCTCTTCGTGTTGCTCAACGTCAGTTTACACAGCCGTATTAGTTTTGCGGGGATACCAAATTCAGATATCGCGGCATAGAGGCAGTTCCTTTACGTGCTGTCGAAAGCAGCTTTGAAATCGACGAAGAGGTGGTGTGTGTCGATTCTCCTTTCACGGGTCTTTTCCAAGATTTGGCGCATGGTGAATATCTGGTCGGTTGTTGATTTTCCAGGTCTAAAGCCACACTGATAAGGTCCAATCAGTTTGTTGACGGTGGGCTTTAATCTTTCACACAATACGCTCGATAGAACCTTATATGCGATGTTGAGGAGGCTAATCCCACGGTAGTTGGCGCAGATTGTGGGGTCTCCTTTTTTATGGATTGGGCATAGCACACTTAAATTCCAATCGTTGGGCATGCTTTCGTCCGACCATATTTTACAAAGAAGCTGATGCATGCTCCTTATCAGTTCTTCGCCGCCGTGTTTGAATAGCTCGGCCGGTAGTCCGTCGGCCCCTGTCGCTTTGTTGTTCTTCAGGCGGGTAATTGCTATTCGAACTTCTTCATGGTCGGGCAATGGGACGTCTGCTCCATCGTCATCGATTGGGGAATCGGGTTCGCCTTCTCCTGGCGTTGTGCATTCTCTGCCATTCAGCAGGCTGGAGAAGTGTTCCCTCCATAATTTAAGTATGCTCTGGGCATCGGTCACTAGATCACCTTTGGGGGTTGTACAAGAGTATGCTCCGGTCTTGAAACCTTCTGTAAGCCGCCGCATTTTTTCGTAGAATTTTCGAGCATTACCCCTGTCGGCCAGCTTATCAAGCTCTTCCTACTCATGCATTTCGGCCTCTTTCTTTTTCTGTCTGCAGGTGCGTCTCGCTTCCCTCTTCAATTCTCGGTATCTATTCCTTCCCGCACGTGTAGTGGTCGATCGTAACGTTGCGAGGTAGGCAGCCGGTTTTCTCTCCGCTGCGGCGCGGCACTCCTCGTCGTACCAGTTGTTCTTTTGCACTTTCCGAAAACCAAGGGTTTCGGATGCAGCTGTATGTAAGGAGTACTTACGAACGTAAGTAGGTGTATATAAATGATCAGCGTAACGAGCTGAGTTGATTTAGCCAAGTCCATCAGTTGTCGAGCTTCAGCGTTTACGTGATTTTGTAAACTTTTGGCATGTTTCGATGCCTTTCTCCAATGACTTCTCGAACCATTTTTTGTGAATTTCACGATGTAGATCTGAATTTCGTATGTACCACCTGGCGTTTATAATTTTTCGCAGAACTTTATTTTGGAATTTTTCCACCGCTTCAATGCATGTACAACAGCGCATGCCCATAGTTGAATTTCGTATGTCCAAATGGGCTTTAACGTTTGATTGTAGACTTGGATTTTATTTGAGGTTGTTAGGGTGATTTCTTGCCGATTAATGAGTTGATTTTATTGTATTTTAGTTTTAGCTCTGCAGCTTTTCTTTATATATGCTCCTTCCACTTTAACTTTGCATCCATCCTCAAACCAAGATATTTCCCCGAAGTGGAGTACGGGATTACTTCATTAACAATATGTAAGGGGATATACGTAGCACTTTTGTTAGTGAAGTTTATATGTATAGACTTCAACTCGTTTAGAGTAAAGTTCTATTTTTGTGTTCATTCTACGATTTTGTTGATTGAAGACGGCATTGTGAAGTTTGGCCGCGTAGGCACATCGCTAGTTGTACAAAATGTATAAGAGTGGTCCTTGGGTACACCTGTTCTTTTTTGGCTGTTCAGCTCAGGTAAGAGGCACGTAGTTCAGTTAGATGCTGTGGAAAGAGAAGTCTTAATTTATGAAGTAAGCCAAGGTGCTATACTCTATCGAAAGCCTGTGATACGTCAAGAAAAAATTGCTGTGCAATTTTGCTTTTTTTCCATCGCTTCTTCTAGTATATCAGTTATTCGATGAACTTGATCGATTATGGAATGTTGCGAACTAAATACAAATTGATGAATTGGTATAAGGCCCTTTTTTCAATTATGTTCCAAAGTCTTCTTATAATTACAACTTTAAGTACAATAATGATATCAGATACCTTCCATGACAATGGGACGTATCTGCGATTTAAGCAAGAGTTTAGTATCGATGTAAGTTTTTCTAATGCTTTCGAGTTAGAATTTTTTATTAAATTATTTATTATTTAAGTCTAGTTTTAATGATATTTTCCACTTCTTTAATTGTTGCTGGTTGAATCTGCGGTAAGGTTCTACGGAACACCAAGTAACTAAACGTTTTAGTTAGTTTCTCTGAAAAAACTCCCGCTTTTTCTTCTTCGCTTTTGGCCTAGGATCCGCTTGGCTTTCTGAGGGGTTTTAAGTGTTCTATAATTTTTAGTAATAAAGAACATAAACAAGAAACCAATGAATGGTATCTCATTAAAAATTAAAAAAAAAATTATTTATATGAACAAAATGTTTGTATTTTAGTTGACAGTAAAAATAAAATTATTTACAAGGTTAAGGACATATACATTTTTGAATTAAATTTATTAACGAATACTTTATTTGATCTCTTATCGTTTGCGGTGAAGCGGTTCGCTACCCCGGTGTGGGGTGATCCCTTCCTCTCTTGCTAATTTCCTAAAATTCTCCACCGTCTTTTTAAGATTCTAATGCTTTGTTCAACGATACATCTACAAAGAAAATTTTTTTAATGAGGATTCATAATTTTTTTTATACCTACGCGATTGCTACGATCTCTTAGCTATCTCCGCACTATTTTTTTATCCCCATCACTTTCACTAGAGCTCAAATGAAAAAACAAAGTTGGATTAATTTTGATATTTAATTAGCTTTTGTTAGTTTATTGAAAATTTCGCAACAGTTTTGACAGTTCCACATCTATTGTGACCTAAAAATACGATCCAAAGCAATGTGGAATTTAAAAACTATTGTGAATGGAAAATACATTACGATCCGTTTGCTATCGTATGTTATAATGACAATCACCGCATACGATTGACGTATCACGTAATTTTCTTTCGTATGTTTGCCGATCCGTGCACGGATGTAACTATTCGCAATCGCATGATTTGCCATTTTTTACGAAGTTTTCTCTTTTTCTTTATAAGACCTAAAATTTCTAATGGATATTGAGTATAAAAGTTTTTTGTTTAGGGACATGAGTACTTTTCCAAGACGATTCTTGAATAATTTTCGTAAATGTATGAATTTCATCTTCCAAAATATCTTGAGTTGTTTTATTTACTTTAACTTTTGATACTCCCAATCCGTATGTCTATTAGAAAGATAAGGCGGAGTGTAGATTTCTTTTAGATGACCATTTGGGGATTAGATATACTGGCGAGTGGTCCAAATTTAAAACCAATCCATTTTCCATCTTAATGAAGGTCTGGGATATTTGCCGAGTGATGAAAAAGTTGATCAAATCAGGTAATTTTCTTGTGGCCAGTAAGTTGGCTTGCCAGTAGACAATAAGTCGCTTCCAGTGGCCATAGCAGCTTTAAATAGCTCTTTCCCCTTCGGTGTCGTAACTCTTGAACCCCATTGAGAGTGTTTTGCGTTAAAATCACCACCCATGATGAATTTCCCGTGGTGTTTTAGTATAAGTCCATTTTGATATTGTGTCTAGGTGGGCTATATATTGCGGTAATACTTATTTTTCTGAAACTAGGTACTACCGATTCCAGTAAGCTTTCATCCTCCTCTGAAGAATCGCCAAACAACAACTCAGTCGTAGTCATATTTTATTTTAACTTTTATTTATATTTTCTTTATTTATAAAATATTTGTTAGTTTTACTTTCACACTTCGTAAACAAAACGCTTTTAGTTTTTACACCATCTGACAGATGTATACTATCGTGAACATTCAAAATGATTGCAATTCACAATAACGCCAATCTTCATCGAATGAGCGTCGTAATACCAAATGCAAATTCGTTCGACCAGCATTTTCGATCGTTGTCGAAGATCGAATGCAACTCATAATAGGGGCCTTAGAGAAGCCGAAAAATTTAGAGCACTGATGATAGAACAATAAACCCTAAGTATTGAAGAAAAAATTAGCAAAGCAATTAAATATAGTAACAATTTATACCATTAGGTAACAAAAGAAAAAAACCATCACACAATGGAACCATTTTCTTTTGAATTAATGCCTGTAAATTGGGTATTTATGCATGATAGTGATTTGATACGTGCAGTTAGGGCAGTAAAGTATTGGTTATCTACCGAAAACATTGATGTATTATAACTGCTAGCGTAAAGTCCTGATCTTAACCTTATACATGTAAAAACCCTCTGGAATGATGTAAAAGTTAACATCGGATGATTTTTGCGCTGGAATTAAGAAAGCGTGGTATTAAATTTCGCGGAGTATATGCCTCACACTGGTGGAAAGTCTATTTCGCAGATGCCAGGCTGTCCTGAAAAATCGGAGCTATTAAAAAAGTATTAACCAGATAATGAGTAAGGCAGTATTTTTTATACATGTTTTTTATAGAATTCCGGAAGTGTGCTATTTCTGTGTGCAGCCGAAATCAGTAAACGGTAAATCTTAGTATCCAGCTCTCAAAGAATGTAAAAACTTCATATAAAAAAACGCTTAAGAAATGGTCAAGAAAATTTCCTGCGGTAAATTTTCTTTTGCTAGTATGCAGCTTTGAAGAAATGTACTACTAATTTTTAATAGTTTTTTTCAATAAAATGCGTATTTGGCAATCCTGGTTTTGCAAAGAAAAAATTCATCAACAATTGTTTCTTGAAGGGAATTCAAAGTAATCGTTAAATTCATCCTAAATTAGTTTAAATCATTATTATGAAATACATTTAATTTTAAAATGTGGTATAAAACTTTCCAATCATCAACAACATTCCTTAAATTGCAATGAAAATAAATATTTATGTTCCTACACACATACGTACATACATATTACGCACAAAGTTTATTTTCTTTGTTTGGAATGTGGATCATTCACAACGCGTAACCAGCTGTCAAAACTACTTGAAGAAATAATGTATTTTTTTTTCTTGAGCAATTAATTAAGAGCTGGATGCGGACCTTTAAACAAAAAAATTTTCAATCGAAAATAAGTTGATTTAATATAATGTTTTCCTTTTATTATATAATCTCGTATTTAAAACAAGTTTCCAAAAATAAATATAAAACATTTTGACATAAAATGGCCGAAATAACATGGTTTCAAAAAAAATTTGTAAGTGTGCTATTTCTCTGTACGTAAGTAGGTGTATATAAATGATGAGCGTAACGAGCTGAGTTGATTTAGCCAAGTCCATCAGTTGTCGAGCTTCAGCGTTTACGTGATTTTGTAAACTTTTGGCATGTTTCGATGCCTTTCTCCAATGACTTCTCGAACCATTTTTATGTGAATTTCACGATGTAGATCTGAATTTCGTATGTACCACCTGGCGTTTATAATTTTTCGCAGAACTTTATTTTGGAATTTTTCCACCGCTTTAATGCATGTACAACAGCGCATGCCCATAGTTGAATTTTGTATGTCCAAATTGGCTTTAACGTTTGATTGTAGACTAGGATTTTATTTGAGGTTGTTAGGGTGATTTCTTGCCGATTAATGAGTTGATTTTATTGTATTTTAGTTTTAGCTCTGCAGCTTTTCTTTATATATGCTCCTTCCACTTTAACTTTGCATCCATCCTCAAACCAAGATATTTCCCCGAAGTGGAGTACGGGATTACTTCATTTCCAATATGTAAGGGGATATACGTAGCACTTTTGTTAGTGAAGTTTATATGTATAGACTTCAACTCGTTTAGAGTAAAGTTCTATTTTTGTGTTCATTCTACGATTTTGTTGATTGAAGACGGCATTGTGAAGTTTGGCGGCGTAGGCACATCGCTAGTTGTACAAAATGTATAAGAGTGGTCCTTGGGGTACACCTGTTCTGTTTTGGCTGTTCAGCTCAGGTAAGAGGCACGTAGTTCAGTTAGATGCTGTGGAAAGAGAAGTCTTAATTTATGAAGTAAGCCAAGGTGCTATACTCTATCGAAAGCCTGGGATACGTCAAGAAAAAATTGCTGTGCAATTTTGCTTTTTTTCCATCGCTTCTTCTAGTATATCAGTTATTCGATGAACTTGATCGATTATGGAATGTTGCGAACTAAATACAAATTGATGAATTGGTATAAGGCCCTTTTTTCAATTATGTTCCAAAGTTTTCTTATAATTACAACTTTAAGTAGTTTGAACAAAATAGGCAAGAGTGAGCTTGGACGATATAACGAAGCCCCCTGTGCGCTTTTGCCGGGTTTTGTACAATAATGATAACAGATACCTTCCATGACAATGGGACGTATCTGCGATTTAAGCAAGAGTTTAGTATCGATGTAAGTTTTTCTAATGCTTTCGAGTTAGAATTTTTTATTAAATTATTTATTATTTAAGTCTAGTTTTAATGATATTTTCCACTTCTTTAATTGTTGCTGGTTGAATCTGCGGTAAGGTTCTACGGAACACCAAGTAACTAAACGTTTTAGTTAGTTTCTCTGAAAAAACTCCCGCTTTTTCTTCTTCGCTTTTGGCCTAGGACCCGCTTGGCTTTCTGAGGGGTTTTAAGTGTTCTATAATTTTTAGTAATAAAAAACATAAACAAGAAACCAATGAATGGAATATCTCATTAAAAATTAAAAAAAAAAAAAATTATTTATATGAACAAAATGTTTGTGTTTTAGTTGACAATAAAAATAAAATTATTTACAAGGTTAAGGACATATACATTTTTGAATTAAATTTATTAACGAATACTTTATTTGATCTCTTATCGTTTGCGGTGAAGCGGTTCGCTACCCCGGTGTGGGGTGATCCCTTCCTCTCTTGCTAATTTCCTAAAATTCTCCACCGTCTTTTTAAGATTCTAATGCTTTGTTCAACGATACATCTACAAAGAAAATTTTTTTAATGAGGATTCATAATTTTTTTTATACCTACGCGATTGCTACGATCTCTTAGCTATCTCCGCACTATTTTTTTATCCCCATCACTTTCACTAGAGCTCAAATGAAAAAACAAAGTTGGATTAATTTTGATATTTAATTAGCTTTTGTTAGTTTATTGAAAATTTCGCAACAGTTTTGACAGTTCCACATCTATTGTGACCTAAAAATACGATCCAAAGCAATGTGGAATTTAAAAACTATTGTGAATGGAAAATACATTACGATCCGTTTGCTATCGTATGTCATAATGACAATCACCGCATACGATTGACGTATCACGTAATTTTCTTTGGTATGTTTGCCGATCCGTGCACGGATGTAACTATTCGCAATCGCATGATTTGCCATTTTTTACGAAGTTTTCTCTTTTTCTTTATAAGACCTAAAATTTCTAATGGATATTGAGTATAAAAGTTTTTTGTTTAGGGACATGAGTACTTTTCCAAGCCGATTCTTGAATAATTTTCGTAAATGTATGAATTTCATCTTCCAAAATATCTTGAGTTGTTTTATTTACTTTAAAATCTATATTTTTGTCGAGCATAACTTTGAAATACTCCCAATCCGTATGTCTATTAGAAAGATAAGGCGGAGTGTAGATTTCTTTTAGATGACCATGTAGGATTAGATATACTGGCGAGTGGTCCAAATTTAAAACGAATCCATTTTCCATCTTAATGAAGGTCTGGGATATTTGCCGAGTGATGAAAAAGTTGATCAAATCAGGTAATTTTCTTGTGGCCAGTAAGTTGGCTTGCCAGTAGACAATAAGTCGCTTCCAGTGGCCATAGCAGCTTTAAAAAGCTCTTTCCCCTTCGGTGTCGTAACTCTTGAACCCCATTGAGAGTGTTTTGCGTTAAAATCACCACCCATGATGAATTTCCCGTGGTGTTTTAGTATAAGTCCATTTTGATATTGTGTCTAGGTGGGCTATATATTGCGGTAATATTTATTTTTCTGAAACTAGGCTCTACCGATATGGTGGTGGTTTGGAATTCTTACTTACATTAATTTCTTCGTAAAGGGGAATTTTTTCTCTAATAATTATGGCACTCCCCCCTCTGGCATTGTTATTTGGGTGTTTCGAGCAATACGTCTTGTAGTTTTTGAATCTAACGAAAGCCTCATTTGTAAAATGGATTTCTGATATAAGACAAATATCATTTTTTCAACATGGAGTAATGTTTTTAATTCTTTACTACATTTGAGCAAGCTATTTGCATTTTAGGTCATAATTTTATTGGTTTAATTTTTGCGCCTTACTTTCGTTTTGCTGTCGCTCAGGTTGAGTAAGACGCTCGCTTATTTTGCTCTTCTAGCTTATTAAGCTTATTGAGAATTAACGAGAAATTATCTAATATCACCAATGACTTTCGAATTTGTTTGGTTTGCAGACATACATATGTTGTTGAACTGTACCTTTAGTTAAGCTGGAAAATGAGGGTTTTCCATATTGCTGACTTACATTAGTTGTGTTTAAGCCTTTTGGTTGATGGTTATACTCTTTATTTTATGGTAAATAAACATATTTAATGGATTTTTTTTATGTTGAAGTTTATTTATGACCTTCGAAACTTTAAAGCCTTGATTTTGAAGATCTGTGACAATGCTTTCAGGCTCATATGAGTGATAAAAGTCTTTTACCATTATGCGTATATCACGCGATTGCTTATTCTCGTACGAGTACCAGGAAATTTGCGATTTCTTTAATTTCCTTGTGAGTATTCTATAATCTGAACTATCTGAATGTTTTATTTACCTTGAGCTTAAGTGTGTAAGTATTTTCCATTTTTATCAAGGAATGTATCAAAGGTTGGTTAAAATTTTCTGATATTATAATTGGCGGAGGGCAATGATTTACTTTTAAAGCTTTTTTGCTGTATTATCCGGATTTGGAGACTTCAGCGTTGCATCCGGTGAAGAATCTGCTTGCGTTTTTTACTTTCCTTACTTTTTTCTTTTTTAATAGCCAATTTGTTTTATTTTCCAGCTCTTCTTCGTCTGTTTCGGCTACAAAAGTCGATTTAGATGAAGAAAAAGACGTTTCATTGGTATATTTGTTTAGCGATCACGATCTTGTGAAAATGTAGTTACGTTAAGTAATATAAACTGCCTTATCAACTGTTTTGCCGACTGTAAGTGCAGATAATGTAGTGTCCCTGGCCAGCTACAACTCTGCGTAAACAGATGGTTTGCCGTGTGACAGAAACTGCTGATAACCACTTCAGATGTGCGACGGAGAATTTAGCGCGAAAATTATTTGAGAGTTTTTAATTTTTGATTATTTTTTGTTATTGTTTTACATTTTATATTTTAATATTTATGTGATAAATTAATTATGGTTTTTAGATATTAGTGTAGATAATTTGGATTAAATTGATGTGTCGCGTGGTGTCAATGATTTCAAGGACCTCCGGTTAATCTGCCTGCCACACTTGACCGTTGACCGTACACTTTGATACTATCGCAATATTCCTTAACGCTAAGAAATCGCGCTAGAAAAGTGAGTTCGGTTGACGGCTATTATGCCGCCTCTTGTGCTAACGTACGTAACTGTTTTATTTTGTACATGCAAGCAAGAACGCGCTTTATCGGTAATCACCACCTTTAAATAAATGGGAAGGTCCCTAGGAGTCTCTGAGACCAAGGGTTCCGAAAATTGAGAAATTTCTTGGATAAAATTTCAGATCGATATCTCAAAAACTGAGCGAAGTAATGCGTATTTGCAGACAGCCGGACATGGCTAAATCCACTCAGCTCACGCTAATCATTTATAAACTTCGTGGCAAACTTAATTTAACCTGTTGGGGATATAAGAATAAAGCTCAGAACTTTATTTTTCTGCTACCAACTTTACCCACTGGTAGATGAATGTAAAGCAAAGTTTAATTATTTCAATTTAACCTGACGTTTTTATAGATTGATGGCACAATGTAGATTATTGAACTTTCTTGGTAATCTGAAATGTGTTCTCCTGCGAGGTCCTTTGGTCCTTTAAATAATAATCTTTGCATCCTTCTAGGTATTTTCTCAGAATAATTCGCACTTCTTTTTTAGAGCAATGCAGTTCTCTTCATGTGCAGTTAAATATTGTCCCTTACACAATCATTATCGGACCTCTAGGGTGCTTCGATACGTTTCGACCTGCTTGGTTAATTTATTTTTAAAATAACTAATTGATCTCTGTTAGAGTATGTAGTGGCATTTAAACCCGGTTGATTAACAACCCCGAATCTCCATGGCTCACATTATATATTACAAAAAACCCTGACCCTTTTTTGCCAAACATTTTATTTAATTGAAATGTACATTTTAAGATCTTACATCATAAAGCAATCCTAAAAAAATTTAAAAGTGTATAAATTTCATTTTTGCGATACTTTTCCGAGTTCATTTAAAGAGGTTCGAAAATAAAAACTTTTAGTTAAAAGAAACCGAATCATAAAAATAGTAGAAGCTAAACATAGAATTCTATATATTTCAAACATAGAATTCTATATATTTCATTTAAACTTCTTCTTCTTCTTTATTGGCGTAGACACCGCTTACGCAATTAAAAACGAGTTAACAACAGCGCGCCTGTCGTTTCTTCTTTTAGCTACGTGGCGCCAATTGGATATATCAAACGAAGCCAGGTCCTTCTCCACTTGGTCCTTCCAACTGGGTGGAGGTCTTCCTCTTCCTCTGCTTCACCGGCGGGTTCTTCGTCGAATACTTTCTGAGCTGGAGTGTCCATTCGGACAACATGACCTAGCCAGCGTAGCCGCTGTCTTTTAATTCGCTCAATCAATGACATCATATATCTCATACAGCTCATCGTTCTCACTTTTCTCTCGAAAACTCGCAACGTCGACGCATCAGTTGTTGTCATCGCCCAAGCCTCTGCACCATATATCAGGACGGGAATTATGAGTGTCTAATATTTGCTTTTTGTTCGTCGAGAGAGCACTTTACTTCTCAAATGCCCACTTAGTCCGAAGTAGCACCTGTTGGCAAGAGTTATCCTGCGTTAGATTTTCAGGCTGTTAATGTTGGTGGTGCTTACATTGGTTCCAAGATAGACGAAATTATCTACGACTTCAAAGTTATGACTGTCAACAGTGACGTGGGTGCTTAGCCGCGAGTGTAACGAGTGTCTATTTGATGACAGGAGATATTTCGTTGTGCCCTCGTTCATTCCCAGACCCATTTGTTGTCGCTTCCTTGTCCAGTCTGGCGAAAGCAGAACTAACGGCGCGGGTGTTGAAGCCGATGATATCAATATCATCGGCATACGTCAGCAGCTGTACACTCTTATAAAAGATTGTACCTGCTCGGTTAAGTTCTGTAGCTCGAATTATTTTCTCCAGAAGCAGGTTGAAGAAGTCGCACGATAGGGAGTCGCCTTGTCTGAAAACTCGTTTGGTATCGAACGGCTCGTAGAGGTCCTTCCCGATCCTGACGGAGCTTTTCGTGTTGCTCAACGTCAGTTTACACAGCCGTATTAGTTTTGCGGGGATACCAAATTCAGACATCGCGGCATAAAGGCAGCTCCTTTTCGTGCTGTCGAAAGCAGCTTTGAAATCGACGAAGAGGTGGTGTGTGTCGATTCTCCATTCACGGGTCTTTTCCAAGATTTGGCGCATGGTGAATATCTGGTCGGTTGTTGATTTGCCAGGTCTAAAGCCACACTGATAAGGTCCAATCAGTTTGTTGACGGTGGGCTTTAATCTTTTACACAATACGCTCGATAGAACCTTTTACGCGATGTTGAGGAGGCTTATCCCACGGTAGTTGGCGCAGAATATGGGGTCTCCCTTTTTGTGTATTGGGCAGGGCACACTTACATTCCAATCGTTGGGCATGCTTTCGTCCGACCATATTTTACAAAGAAGCTGATGCATGCTCCTTATAAGTTCTTTGCCGCCGTGTTTGAATAGCTCGACCGGCAATCCATCGGCCCCGTGTTGTATGTTCACTGCCATTCAGCAGGCTGGAGAAGTGTTCCCTCCATAATTTACGTATGCTCTGGGCATCGGTGACTAGATCACCTTTTGGGGTTCTACAAGAGTATGCTCCGGTCTTGAAACCTTCTGTAAGCAGTTTATCAAGCTCTTCATACTCACGCATTTCGGCCTCTTTCTTTTTCTGTCTGCAAATGCGTCTCGTTTCCCTCTTCAACTCTCGGTATCTATCCCATCCCGTACGTGTTGTGGTCGATTGTAACGTTGCGAGGTAGGCAGAATGTTTTTTCTCCGCTGCGACACGGCATTCCTCGTCGTACCAGCTGTGTTTTTGCATTTTCCGAAGACCAATGATTTCGGTTGCAGCTGCACGTAAAGAGCTTGAAATGCCTTTCCACAGTTCCCTTATAGCGAGTTGTTGACGAGTGCTCTCAGCGAGCAGGAGTGCAAGTAGAGTATAAAATCGGTTGTGATTGCAGCTTCTCGACGTCGAACCTTGCTTGTGTTTGTTGACGTGCGTTTGTTGCTGCACAGAGGCGGGTGCGAATTTCGACTGCAACAAGATAGTGGTCCGAATCGGTGTAAGGACCTCGGAGCGCACGCACATCAAAAACACTGGAGACTTGGTGGTTTTTCGATCCGGAGACAGCCAGGTGGCTTGATGAATTTTCTTATGCTGGAATCTAGTAATACAGATAGCAATAATTCGGGCTTCGGTGAAGTCGATCAACCTCAACCCATTTGGGGATGTTTCATCGTGGAAGCTGATTTTATCGATCATAGTGCCAAAGATACCTTCTTTGACTACCCTTGCGTTAAAGTCGCCAAGCACGAGTTTGATATCGTGGCGGGGACAGCTCTCATAGGTGTGCTCCAACCGCTCATAGAAGGCTTCTTTAGTCACATCGTCCTTCTCTTCCATCGGGACATGGACGCAGATCAAAGATATGGTGAAGAACTTTGCTTTGCTGCGGATTGTGACTCCACCGGGGATGAATGACAGTATTCGGCGATTTAGTCTCTCCACCACCTACTCGTCTCAGTCCTTGTCCCGTCGATCGCATTTCTGGGACGGCGGTGATGTCAGCCTTCACTCTAACGAGGATATCAACCAGAAGGGCAGCGGCACCTTCCAAATTAAGGGACCTGACATTCTTGCCCTTAAATCACAGTCCTTATTTCGTTTGCCATGGTCGTCATCAAAAGAGGGGTCACTCATCCGGGGCTTGTTGTTTCTTTTTATTGGGTTCGTGGCGAGTCCCGAACCCAGCGCACAACCTTGCCGAAGGGATGTTTTCCCTTCTCGCTTTAGCTCGCCTTTAAACGGATGTTCTTAGGCTACCCAGAGGATACTTGGTCAAAAAACGGAAGTCTCGAGCTGCTTGGGCCATATGTAAGAGAATCGTTTCTGGCCACTCCCAATTGAATGGCGATCAGAGAATATATTTGTTAAGAAATAAACCTCAGAAGATCTCTCTCTCTCTCCATACAAAACAAAAAATCCTGCAACGGGTAAAGTTACTTAATCGAACACTTGTCAGGGTGCAGATGAAGCAAAGGTTAGTTATTTTTTATAATTGCAAGAATAACGATATTTCTTCTGTTCCTTTCCTAATTTATCAGATGTACATATATCAATTTTAATTATACGAGAAATCTCCACACGAATATCTTTCGGCATATACATAATTGTTATGCAAACATATTTTCAAAATAATATTTTTTACCATATACATACATACTTTCGACAATTGGTTTTAAGAAATTTAGTCTTGTAAATATTAAATACAAATAGGACACGAGTACGGCGACTGCATGAAAAAACTGCATGTTTCTGATCCACTGAATTTACTGCCCTACTGCACTCGATAGACGAATACCATTTACATATAGGCAGGGACATTCCGATTGGATTCAAAATTTGGTGTATATGCATGTACGCAGAACAACTTGAGTTGTCATAGGCCACATCTGGTCTTCATCTCAGATACTTCTCTTATCAGAACCTTTCCCGGATAAAGATTGTACGAATAAAAGGATGCTAAGTCCGCCATCATCTGCAATTTTATGCCCTATTTCTTTGGCTTTAAATTTTGACTGACCACAAAACTTAATCATCATTTCATCAACGATAACATTGGGCCTAGCAGTAAAATTTGTTTGGAAAACATTGATCATAACGATAACATCTCTTCTACAGCATATAATTATTATCTGACGTTTATTCCAAATTGCTCCATTTTCATCTTCCACAAGCCATTTTGTTTCTTTTTTTAGCACAATTATTCAAAGTGCTTACATTTTTGCATTTTCTACGATTAACCGACATACTAATGCGGATAAAAAACGCCTAAAATTAATAAAATTAAATTTTTATTATTGTTATCTAGTTTCATGTTCTCGTTCAAACCATTTTGTGGTTTCGATGAAGCCACTAATGTCCGATATGCTTTTTGGAGACAACTATTCAAGGTTAGGTGCTTGATGGATTCCAAGTTTTTTTTGTCGGATCAGCGATAGGGTTTGAAATTCATAGAGAAAGTGAAAAATTGCTTCCTTATTCCCTACTATTTCGCAGCCTCGGCAGATGTTACTGTATGGCATACACATTTTGGACGCATGTTCTCTAAATGGCCAGTGCCCAGTTATGGTAGCAGTTAGTCTGCTTATACTTTTCCTTGACCTATTTAATAAGTCGCTATTTCTTTGCATTTTGTTATATTTTTCCATCAGTTATTTGTAACTTGTTGAAATCATATATTGAGCTCTCTCCTGATCGATCCTTGCGGTCTTGGTATTAGCTCTGCCTAAGGTGGTTTAAGAAAGTTCCTGCCTTTGCCTACTCGTCTGCTTTTTCGTTACCGAAAATGTTCCTTTGACTGGAAACCCAGAGCAAGTCTAAGTGCAGTTTGTATATAAATTGAGCTCAGTGCTTTCTTGCAGTTAATGACTATGCTAGAATTAGACATGGGCGACGACAAGGCCAGGAGAGCCGCCTGGATATCCGTGTATATTGCTGCTTTATGTATCCTGTCGTAGTTATTCAATAGAGCTTCGCAGGCCTTCTCTATGCTCAGTACTTCCACTTGGAAGATGCTAAACGAGTACGGTATACGGATAGAGAGAGAAATGTCCAGATCATACTACTTCACAGTCCATTGTGGACCCATCGGTAAAGACTGAGATGGTATCTTCCTCCCCTATTATGCCCCTTCTCTATTCTCGTCTAGAGGGTATCCTCACCTGGAAGTCTCTCTTGAAATCCAGCATTGGGAGAATGTAGTGTGATGTCCACATTAAGCGCTTTATTTATTCTTCTTTCTATATTTATTTTCCAGGACAGTTTGATGTCAATCTCTACCCTCAAATATTTAGCTGAAATAGATAGAGAGAGTGTTGTACCATTTAGTACATAGAAGCGTGTCGTCAACGCCACCATGTGTCAGAGAATTAATGATCGTACTTACTTCGGCTAAATCCCTTGTTCTTTGACAAACAAAAGCAGGATTGCGTGCGAATTGATCTCTCTAACGAGCTCTCAATTGCTTAAGAACATAACCATAATCATAAACCCACAAATAATAATAGCTTTTTGATCTCTTCAAGGAGCTCTTAATTGCACCAAACCTCACCTCACCGATTCACGAAAACTCTGAATCATTATTAGAAGTAAAAGGCCAAAATCTAAAAACAATTTGGACTCGCCTCCAAGCGGCTCATGACGCCATAGTAGATTCTGACGACTCAAATCTACATACCACAAAATTTTAAATCGTAGGCTTACGCAATATACGAAAACTGCTTAGACCAATATGAAGGAACAAAGGCTATGATCTGAAATGGACAGTCAAAAGGCAAGTTCAGGCATCCACCTCGAGGTGCCCACATGTGACACATTTGTGACATTTTATGGAGATTATGAAGAAAGGCCAAGCAGGCGTAATAGTCAAGTAGTTCGCATTAAATGACGATCAAGACATGAAAATAAGGGAATATTTTGATTAGCCGCCCTTTTTAAAGGATGAAATTTTATTTCTTTGAGCCCGTTCATATTATTAAGATATAACATTTATTTCATAAAAGTATAATTGTTAAACAATACAAATAAATATTCACAACATAAATAACAGTCAGTTTTCTTAAACTATAATGTATAACTTAATTATACTCTCGCAACAATGTTGCTAAGGAGAGTATTATAGTTTTGTTCACATAACGGTTGTTTGTAAGTCCTAAAACTAAAAGAGTCAGATATAGGGTTATATATACCAAAGTGATGACGAGTAGAGTCGAAATCCGGATGTCTGTCTGTCCGTCCGTCTGTCCGTCCGTCCGTCCGTCTGTCCGTCCGTCCGTGCAAGCTGTAACTTGAGTAAAAATTGAGATATCGTCATGAAACTTGGTACACGTATTCCTTGGCTCCATAAGAAGGTTAAGTTCGAATATGGGCAAAATCGGCCAACTGCCACGCCCACAAAATGGCGGAAACCGAAAACCCATAAAGTGTCATAACTAAGCCATAAATAAAGATATTAAAGTGAAATTTGGCACAAAAGATCGCATTAGGGAGGGGCATATTTGGACGTAATATTTTTGGAAAAGTGGGCGTGGCCCCGCCCCCTACTAAGTTTTTTGTACGTATCTCGGAAACTACTATTGCTATGCCAACCAAACTCTACAGAGTCGTTTTCTTCAGGCATTTTCATATACAGTTCAAAAATGGAAGAAATCGAATATTAACCACGCCCACCTTCCATACAAAGGTTATGTTGAAAATCACTAAAAGTGCGTTAACGGACTAACAAAAAACGACAGAAACACTAAATTTTACGGAAGAAATTGCAGAAGGAAGCTGCACCCAGACTTTTTTGAAAAATTGAAAATGTTCGTGGCCTCGCCCACTTATGGACCAAAAACCATATCTCAGGAACTACTCGACCGATTTCAATGAAATTCGGTATATAATATTTTCTTAACACCCTGATGACATGTACGAAATATAGGTGAAATCGGTTCACAACCACGCCTTCTTCCAATATAAAGCTATTTTGAATTCCATCTGATGCCTTCTCTGTATAATATATACATTAGGAACCAATGATGATAGCGGAATAAAACTTCACACAAATACGGTATTTAAAAAATATGTAAATAACGGATAATGAAATCTCGATTATCACTTTATCATGCGAGAGTATAAAATGTTCGGTGACACCCGAACTTAGCCCTTCCTTACTTGTTTTTAAATATCTTCTTTCTGGCTTTCGTCTGAGCAAAATCATCAATTATGTCGTTGTAATCAACTTCTTGAACTAGTTGGGCTTCAATTGACAGTATTGCTAAAACATTGAGTCTCTCTTGGCTCATACTTGCGTGTAAATACGTTTTGACTCTTTTCAAGGTGGAAAAAGATCTTTCTCCTGAACAGTTCGTAGTCGGAATACTCAAAAATATACGCAGAGCAATGTTTAAAATTGGATAAACATCTTAAAGATTTTGAGAATGCAAAAAATTGTATATTCCTTGCGCGGAACGAATATCTTTTGCGTTCATCAGATAATCTTTGAGTTGACAGTGCAAATGAATACATTCATTCGCGAAAGTATCTTCCAAATCATCAGAATACTTAGTAACTAATTCATCTGCGCGAATTTTTAATTTATTGGTATCTTATTTCATATAAATTGTCAAAAAAATTAAATTTTTCGTAAAAATTATGATAAGCACTTTTACGTCCTGTCAATTGTACACTTAAAGTATCTAAAATTAGATAGTAAACGTTGGTTCGAAAATTTTCTTCTCCAGATAAAGCCGTTCATTCATTTTCCTGTGACTCGTCAGCCTGAAGTTTTCGGGTTTTTTTACGACGGGTGTCATAGTGGTAAAAATTTTGAGCTCCAGATAGTGCTTTGGCTTTTTTTCATAATCAGAAAATTGTTTATCTCTCATATCTTGGAGAAATGTGTAATGCCAAAGAACTATATATTTTTATCACAGATCATAAATCAGCTTGAAAATCCTGAAGCTTCTTCTTCTTAATTGGCGTAGACACCGCTTACGCGATTATAGCCGAGTTAACAACAGCACGCCAGTCGTTTCTTTTTTCACCTGGTTATTCCAACGGAGTGGAGCTCTTCCTCTTCCTCTGCTTCCCCCGACGGGTACTGCGTCGAATACTTTCAGAGCTGGAGTGTTTTCGTCCATCCGGGCAACATGACCTAGCCAGCGTAGCCACTGTCTTTTAATTCGCTGAACTATGTCAATGTCGTCGTATATCTCGTACAGCTCATCGTTCCATCGAATGAGATATTCGCCGTGGCCAATGCGCAAAGGACCATAAATCTTTCGCAGAACCTTTCTCTCGAAAACTCGTAATGTCGACTCATCGGTTGCTGTCATCGTCCAAGCCTCTGCACCATAAAGCAGGACGGGAATTATGAGCGCCTTATAGAGTTTGGCTTTTGTTCGTCGAGAGAGGACTTTACTTTTCAATTGCCTACTCAGTCCGAAGTAGCACCTGTTGACAAGATTAATCCTGCGTTGGATTTCCAGGCTGACATTGTTGATGGTGTTTACGCCGGTTCCAAAGTAGACGAATTTATCTACGACTTCAAAGTTATGACTGTCAACAGTGACGTGAGAGCCAAGTCGCGAGTGCGACGACTGTTTGTTTGATGACTGGAGATATTTCGTCTTGCCCTCGTCCACTGCCAGACCCAATTGCATTGCTTCCTTGTCCAGCCTGGAGAAAGCAGAACTAAAGGCGCGGGTGTTGAAGCCGATGATATCAATATCATCGGCATACGCCGGCAGCTGTGTACCCTTATAGAAGATGGTACCTTCTCTATTTAGTTCTGCAGCTCGAACTATTTTCTCCAAAAGCAGGTTGAAAAAGTCGCACGATAGGGAATCGCCTTGTCTGAAACCTCGCTTGGTATCGAACGGTTCGGAGAGGTCCTTCCCGATTCTGATGGAGCTTTTAGTGTTGCTCAACGTCAGCTCACACAGCCGTATTAGTTTTGCGAGGATACCAAATTCAGACATCGCGGCATAAAGGCAGCTCCTTTTTGTGCTGTCGAAAGCAGCTTTGAAATCGACGAAGAGTTGGTGTGTGTCGATACTCCTTTCACGGGTCTTTTCCAAGATTTGGCGTATGGTGAATATCTGGTGGTTGTTGATTTGCCAGGTCTAAAGCCACACTGATAAGGTCCAGTCCAGTTTGTTGACAGTGGGCTTTAATCTTTCACACAATACGCTCGATAGAACCTTACATGCGATGTTGAGGAGGCTTATCCCACGTTGGCGCAGATTATGGGGTCTCCTTTTTTATGGATGGGGCAGAGCACACTTACATTCCAATCGTTGGGCATGCTTTCGTCTGACCATATTTTACAAAGAAGCTGATGCATGCTCCTTATCAGTTCTTCGCCGCCGTGTTTGAATAGGTCGACCGGCAATCCATCGGCCCCGCCGCTTTGTTGTTCTTCAGGCGGGTAATTGCTATTCGAACATCTTCATGGTCGGGCACTGGAACGTCTGCTCCATCGTCATCGATTGGGAAATCGGGTTCGCCTTCTCCTGGTGTTGTACGTTCACTGCCATTCAGCAGGCTGGAGTTAACACCCAGCCATACACGTATGACTCATATTACCTACAACTACACATATATACAACATATCCAACAGCAACAAGCATAACATTACCCAAGATGCCACGCCACCGGAATTAGCCAATCGGAAGCCGACACGAGTTGACTGCACTGTTCCGCGGTCAGAATATCTATACAGAAGCCCTAATCTTGCTTAGAGGAAAGGTTACGGGACGAGCTGCACAAATCCTCATCAACAATAATACCAAACTAAATTTTGAGGAAATCATAGATCGTTTGGATGATTCTTACGCCGACCAACGTCCACTCTATGTCCTCGAGGAAGATATGAGGAGAATCAGACAAGCAGAGAAACCTCTACACATATACTACGACCAGCTAAATCAGGCACTTAATGTAGTTTTGTCCAAAATAGAGATGACACATAAAAACAAATATGTGATCAGTGCTCTATCCAAGGAAGTCCAGATGAAAGCAGTAAGAACCTTTATCGCCGGACTAAGGAGCTCAGCCACAAAAAATGTGCTGTACAAACCTGATGGAAGCCTACGGCATAGCCAGAACTATGCAACACGTTTCACACCACCATTAGCTAGAGTACATAACCAGGGTGCAACAACGTAATCAACAGTAGTGGCAAAACCCACAAAACCAACAAAGATTCCAGCCAAACTATATGCAACCTCAACAAGTAATGCAATCAGTAGAACCTATGGAGATAGATCCTTTATCTACAAGATTCAGAAGACAACCGTATAATCCTGCACTGCAACACATACAACAGGAACCAAGGCAGACACCAAACCGATTCAGAACAGCAATGCAGAGAGTTGGTAATCAGTTTAAACGGGATAGAGACGAAACCTCTAATGCACACCAAAGGAAAACATTACGCATGAACCATATAAACGACGCACAGGAAAATGATGCAGAATCACTCTACAACGAAGCGCCTAGCGTAAGTTATGAAAATAATAGTCGTAAGGTACAAAAGCATTTTTTGATAAGATATCACGGTCTTCCAACGCTTAGACGTACTGCACCAGATGGAAGATTCGTGCATATTTTAATAGATTCAGGTGCGACCAGTAGTTACGTGAATAAAAGTTATCCCTTTGCGGAAAGAATTAAATTAACAAAACCCATTAGATTCAATACATTGCATGGAGCATCAACAGTTACTCACAAGAGGGAAATCAATCTCGTAGGGTTTGACATAGATTTTTACGAAACAGAAGACTTAAAAGAATTCGACATAATATTAGGAGGAGATGGTTTACGAAAAATGAAAACCAAGCTAGACTTATTTGAGTATTCAATAAATTTTGAAGAAACAGCAGAATTAAAAAAGGAACAAATAAACTATACGATAGGAGACAAAACTTATGAAAAAGAAATTAAGGAGTTAATGGAAAATAACTATAATAATGAAATTTTACCCTTTATTACCACAATACAAGCAGAGATCAGGACTGAAACCAGAGAACCTGTTTGGGTACGACAATATCCCTATCCATATGCAGATCAGGAGTTTGTCGAGAAGGAAATACAAAAACTTTTAAAGAATGAAATAATTAGGGAAAGTAAAAGCCCATATAATTCACCAATATGGACAGTGTCAAAAAAGGGTATAGATGAGGAAGGAAAACCAAAGAAAAGAATGGTTATAGACTTTCAAAAATTAAACAAGCAGACAATACCAAATAGATATCCCATACCGGATATAACAATGGCATTGCAGAATTTAGGTAAGGCAAGATACTTTACAACATTAGATCTAGAGTCTGGATTTCACCAAATAATGATTAAACCAGGAGACAGGGAGAAGACTGCATTTTCAGTCAATGGGGCAAAATATGAGTTCCTTCGCCTACCATTCGGCCTAAACAATGCTCCAGCTACATTTCAGAGATGTGTGGACGATATTCTGAGACCATTTATTGGAAAATGTGCATATGTATATATCGACGATGTTCTAATTTACTCTGTTGACCCAGAGCCACATATTAAAGACATCACAAATATTGTGCATACGCTACATGCAGCCAATATGAAAATCTCGGGGGAAAAATCAAATTTTTTCCAAACTAAAACCGAATCTCTGGGACACATAATAAATAACGGAAGGATTACAGTAGACCCAGGGAAAATAGACGCTATGGATAGGTTTAAAACACCGGAAACACTAAAAGGATTAAGGTCATTTTTAGGATTAGCCTCCTACTACAGGAAATTCGTGAAGAACTTCGCACATATATGCAAGCCATTAACGATTTACTTAAAGGGAGAAAACGGTAGTATATCGAAAAATAAAAGCACAAAAGTAAAAATTAACTTAGACTAAGAAGCACTAGGAGCAATTCAAGAAATAAAAAATAAATTAAAGGAAAAATAGAACTTTATCAACCTGACTTTGAGAAAGGATTTGATTTAACTACAGATGCCAGTAACTATGCAATAGGAGCAGTACTGAGCCAGGGAAAAAACCCAATATCTTTTATATCTAGAACATTAACGACAACTGAGCAAAATTACTCCACTATAGAAAAGGAGATGTTAGCCATAATTTGGGCATTACAAAAATTAAGGAACTATTTATACGGTATAGCAGACTCAACCATCTATACAGATCACCAATCCCTAATATTTTCAATATCGGAAAAAAATCCGAATACTAAACTAAAGAGATGGAAAAATCTAATAGAGGAATTCGGCGCGAAACTAAAGTATAAACCAGGACACGAGAACGTGGTAGCTGACGCATTATCGCGCCAAGTAAACACAATGTCCGACACGTCAATTCACTCAGCAGAATCTTCAGCATTACGAAACATAAAAATGGTAGCGAAACCATTAAATTTTTTTTGGAACACAAATAATTTTAACACCAGCACAGGTAAATGAAAAAACCGCGACAACCATATTTCCGCGACACGAGCGTTTTGAAATAAAATATAATACCGAAGAATATATGATACAAACGTTAAAACAAATAATGAAACCAAAAATATTGACAGCGTTTCACACAAACCTAGAAACGTGGCATAACATAAAAGAAAAAATAGCTAACATATTTTCCACCTACTTCAAAGTATTCACACAAACTAAACTGCATGACATCACTGAACAAATAGATAGAGAGAACATTTTAGACTTTACGCACAAAAGAGCACATAGAAACGCGTTCAATAACTATAAAGAGATATTAGAAACATGCTATTGGCCAACACTCAAGAAAGATATAAAAAACGTAGTAAAGAATTGCACTAACTGTACAGAGAATAAATACGAAAGACATCCAGTAAAACAATTGTTAGGTAAAACACCAACACCGCAGGCACCAGGTACATCTATACAAGCAGATATATTCTACATAAAGGGCAGAAATTTCTTGTCATGTATTGACAGACATACGAAATATGCATATTTTTTGTAAACTTGATACAAAAAGACATTTTCACGAAATATTCGAAGAAGTATTATGCCAAGTATTTCTGAACTGTACCGAAGTGATGACAGACAACGAAAACATATTCATTGGTATTGGTACGACAGCTATGCTAAACGAACTACAAATAAAGCACACGCGTACGGCAAATAATCATTCAACGTCCAACGCGTTCAACTTGGATCTCTAGAGTGGTTACACTCTACCATTCTAGAGATAGCTCGCACTTTAGCTCAGGATAAAAAATCTACGACGGAAGAACAAATCTTTCCCGCCATCAAGGAATATAACCAAACCATACACTCAGTGACACAAAGAAAGCCAGTCGATCTTCTTTTCAACAAGGATACTAGTGAAACAGTGAAAAATAATATTGAACAAAAACAGCAACAAATGCTAGAATACCAAAACAAGAAAAGAACTCTAAAAGAGTTTAAACCGGGACAAACAATTTATGAAAAAACTAGTAGACGTGGAAAATATAATAAAAGATACATTAAACACATCGTTAAAGAAGACAAAGAAAATACAGTGTTAACTACAAAGAATAAAATAATACACAAAGACAACATTAGAAATGTATCGCACGATTGTAGTAATGATCCTCCTAAAGGAAGCAACAGCGCTACAAGTGACCAATGTGGAAAATAAAAAAATACTTGCTAACACAAACGTATCCCAGTTACATCTACGAAAATTCAGATTACCTATTCCACATGATTAATTTAATCAAAAATCTTATCATACTACGACTCACTTTATGACTCAATGCAAAGTACTGCAGGATTAGCAAAGGAAACTGCATTAATTAATAGAATTGATATATTAAAAAACCAACTTTTTATCAGAAGAAAGCCTAGAAGTTTAAATTTTTTAGGATCAGCATTTAGCTTTGTTACAGGAGTACCAGACCATTACGACATGGTAGACATTAAAAAAAAATTAACGACATTATAGGAAATAATAACAAACAAAGATTGATCAACACCCATTTTGAGAAACTGTTAGAAACATTCAACTATAAAACAATCACCCAACACACAATGTTGCAGGAAATTCACAAAGAATTAGAAGGCTTAGCTCTAACAATTAATTTCGCAAGAAATAAAAACTTTTATTCACCATCAATAAATATTAATGATATTGAAAAAATAATTAAATCAGAAAATACAGAAATTCCGGTAATAAATATTATGGAATATTCCGATATACATGTATGTAGAATTAATGACACATTTATTGTAGTATATAAATACACAATTATAAAAGAAAAATGCGAGACATTCGATGTATCATATAAACATGGAAAATTAGTTTTAGACAATAAAATATCTAGATGTGCAAGTGGAATCAATCATTTTATCCAAATATATATGTAAAGAAAACAAAATTGATAACTGCACAATCCCTATATTATCAAACTTACAAGCTCAATGTAAAACGGTAGAAGAAAATAACGAAGAAATTAAAGAAATCAGTGAAGGAAGTGTACTAATTAGTGGAATAAATCGAGTAAATAACGAAACTTACGAGGGAACATACTTGATACAATTTACAAATGAAACAAAAATTAATAATGAAATATTTCATAATCAAAATGAAGAAATAAAACAATATATCCTAGCACAAGGACAAGAAAATATTTAAATCTTAGAAACTTTAGTAACAGATACTAAATATAAATTTAATAATATACAGAAATTTCATAAGTTATTAATTCCTTACGAAGAACACCCAATAAGAAACACTCTAATAACAATAGCAGTAATTATTGTATTAGGAATAATGTTATATCTAGGATTTAAGTTATATTATGTAATTATGAAATGTAAAACACTCAAACTACAAGAAAGACAGCAGAAACAATACGAAGAAATATTAAAACAACAAGGTATGGAACATCTCATCAAAAAGGACGCCACCACTAGCGTATAAAAAGATCAGGAGATCTTTTCACCGAAGGAGGGGAGAGTTAACACCCAGCCATACACGTATGATTCATATTACCTACAACTACACATATATACAACATATCCCTGTAGTTCGGTACCATCGGGGAAGAGCTAACGATATGACTAATTCCTAATCATTAGAACCAGTTCCAGCCCGATTACTCGCAATGTTATTTGACTAACGATTTTTACATTGCAATGTCCTACGAGAGTAATCGATCGGTGCGACGCTGCATTACCAGTCATTGGTGAAATGACTAGTTCCAAAATCGTTAGTGAATCGCTAATACAGAATCGCTAGCGTTTTCATTAATTCAAAATGGCTAGTGATTTGACTGACTCCAAATCGTTAGTGATTTCGTTAATTCGAAATTGCAGGTGGTTTGACTAATTCAAAATCGTTAGCAATTTCATTAATTCTAACTCGCTAGCGATTCTACTGAACCAGTTACGAAAATAAAAGAAATTTTTATGAAATTCAAAGCAATAGATTTATTAAATTCAATTATACATATGTATTTTTTAATTTATTTTCTTACTTAGTAGTTTTAAAATATGTACTATCTTACATTATATTGTTATTTATTAATCATTTATTTTCTTTATTTACTAAATGATTTTTTTTTTTTTATTACGCGTTTTTTTTTGACGCTGAAGGGCTTGGCGCAGTTGATTCTCTGGCGATCCAGCGTCTATCCCGGTAGGAATGGACTCTAAAATAATTAAAATATATTTGTTATCAACTGTTTTAATTAAAAAGCTTGTCCTGTTCTTACCAATAAGGGCGTCGAAAAAATTTGTAAAGCTTTTGAGCGAATCTTTGCCCAACACTCCATCAATATTGTACTGCATGGCCAATTCGTCTGTTATAATATTCTTCAGGTTTTTCACCACTCCAGAACCCTGGAGAATTTGAGTCATACATTTGATCTGCAAGAAAGTAAAGGGTTGAAACGGTAAAAATAAAAATAAAAATCGAAATTTACTGAAACGTATTTTAAATAAGGAAATCGAAAGAAAAAATATTACTTACGTAGTTCTTCTTTCCGCGAACTTCTATATTTTCATTAATTCGGCCCAAATCTGTTATGTTTTTAATTGGAAATTCTCTCATTATCGATGAGTCGTCGGTGCGTTCTTTCAGAAGCTGCTGAATGAGGACTTTCTGCTGCGCTACTTCTTCTAGGAGCACTTGGTACTGTGCAGAAATTTGGCTCATTTTTCTTTCCATCAGTTCTAGAAATAAAAAATATATATGAATGAAAAGAGGAATATACTTGTTGGCAGCTTATACTTTATCTTCGCATTTACATGCCTTTCTGTATATTCTTGATTGTAGCAAGTCTTTTTAATTCGTTTTGGGTTCGGACCATCCATATTGCCTTCTGTAATTTATTACTTTTTATTTCGCAATTTTTATATTTATTTATTTTTTATTTTTATTTTATTTGTTACTTATTACTATTATTGTTATTTTTTTAGTTTTATTATCACTAGATTTCATGTTAATGTATCGTTTTTTACTGCTTTATTTTATTGAAGATATTTATATATGTATATTATAATATATTTAGTAATACGTATTTACAGGTAACAAAAATGTTTTCGCATGTAATAAAAATGGAGCATTGGTATTACAATATGTTTGCCTTCAAAGGGAATTGCGAAAGCCTTACATTCTAATTCTGATAAAGCAAATTTTGCAATATCAGCTCCAGAATCTGCTAAATCTATAACATAGATCCCTAAGGAACTAGAAACAAACGGCGTATAATAGAAGCTGCTTGTTTTGACATATTTTCTACCTATTATTGAATCATCTGTTATTTCATAAATTATTACTGGTAAATTGCCTTCCATGTAACAAAAATTATCAGGTTGGGAACTACTGAGGACAGATCCCTTGGAAAAACATTTATTACCTTCAACATAAGTGTCGAAATGGCCAGGCGATGTTGAAAAGGGGCATTCATAAATCTTTCGATGTAGCTGCTCTAAGATTTTTGAAGGCCTTTTTATCATTTTCTTTAGGTACTGCAAATAATTTTCAAAAGAGTAGCAAGATCCAGATCCAAGGTTTGCTTTAAATGCAGAAGACTGTGAACGTTATAAGAAACACTGTTTTCACCAAACAAAATGGGGAAGTTTTCTACAAAGTCATTGAGCATGAATTGGGCAGTGTCTAAGTTTGAATCTCGTTGCTTAGAGCAACAAAGAAGCCTATATGCGCAGTGCAATAAAAGGAAGGTGTAATAAATATCTTCATGTACCTCACCTTTCAGTGCTATAATGCCAGTGTATAATAAAAACTGTCTAAATTCGATTGCCTTCCAATGCACCAAATCTTCTAGAGGTCTTGGTTTTCGAACAAACTCCTTTGGAATGTGGTAGCTAATAGAAACTAGTTTTTTAGAAATGTTGTTTTTATTTAGAAGGGAAAGTTTAAAGGAAACTTTATTGTTCAACAATCTGCATAAAAATTTGCGCATAATGCCTAAGTCTATGAGATGCATACAATCCAATGGAATCTGGCTGACCATTGAAATGTTTAAATTTTCAAGTACGTTCTTTTGTGATACAAAATGTGAACTATGATGTTCAGGGTACTTTCTGTTCGAGAAATCCTCATCAGTTATTAAATCACTAGAGGTATTCCTGTATGTCAAAACACCATCTATTTTTCGACCTACCTGTGTACATTTGGAGCAACCATACCGGGAGGTATGTGACGGAGTTCCACTAATATAAGCTCGTGAGGGAGCATCACAAACTATAGCCCTAATATCTATTTTAATAGTCTTGTTTTTCAATTGCAAGCCATGTTCAATTAAGTCGGTAATTTCGGAAAATAAGGAGTTTAAATATTCCTCACAGCTTTTAGGTTTTGACTTTCCAACAAAAACACCAACAGGGAAAACTGGCATTCCCTGAATATTATTTATACGAATTAAAATTGGCCAAAACTGAATTCTTGAACTTTGAAAAAGCGGTAAACCATCTATGTTAATATCAATGTTCAAGGTGTCGTCTAACTGAATCAATTTGTCTATATTATTTAATTGCCATTTTAATCCTACATGCAAGTATTCGCCACCAGCAATAGTTGAAATATTTGGCTTGGACGGACAATCGGACTTATAAAAGGAACTCACATTAACATTTATACCGCGAAGAGTTTGTATCAAGTCTATTGCACATGCGCGTGAAACTCTATGTTTTATGTACCATTCTCTTAATTCTTCATTTAAATTGAAACTCTTTCCAGAATCTTCTTCAAAAACATTTAAATTTTCTTCAACTTCCATTTCCTGTAAATTATTAGCTATTTGCACATTGGGCACCGATTTTTCTGGCATAAAATCCTGCAAAGTAGCACTTCTAAACTTTTCAACGCACCTGTACCTCTCATTCCTTACTAGTCTACGCAGATGTCTCCTACCTACAATTTTCTTAGCTACCTTCATTTGTTTTTATTTTTTATTATTATAACTTCTTTATTATTATTATTTGTTTTGTTTCACTTGCAAAATTTTTTAACGTTAATATTATATTGATTGATTATTATGGTATTAATGTATACCTTATAAATTACTTTACACTTCACTTTTTTATTTTTTTGTTCGACTTTAATTTTTTCACTAACAACACTAAAATAAATTATTTTTATTTAAGGAATGTCCGTTCTTTATTGATCTTTCCGCCTGCTCTTCAACTAAAATTGACACTCAAGATCTAAACAATTTAGTGTAAAAATGACAACGGCAGACTGAGCGATCGATCGAACTACAATTCCTGCGAATTTCGGCTGGAATAGTACGGGACACTAAATTTCTGTAGAATTTTGATCTGCTCGCACATTGTTGTTATTGCAATTTCATACACGCATTGAGTTTCGTTTTTTAGGGGCAGGTTTTTTTCATATTCGATGCCTCGTTGCATTACAAATCATTAGCGAAAAGACTAACTAGCGGTAATGCATGAAATCGCTAGTAGAATTCCCGCTCTGGTAATCGCTTGACACCATCCGAACTACAGGATACTTGATAGTATATCCTCCATGTATATTTGTATTTGCAACACAGAAGATGCTAAAGGCAAATTTGTATTTGTCAGTACATGTAATGTTCTAATGGCCAAATAGGGTGCGCAATTGATGCCAAAGGTTACTGTTTTAAGTTTGTGATTTGGACTATTGTTATATTTGCGGAAGACTATGCGTTGGAAATCGTGGTCATACCAGAATTTGCCTATACCTTTCTTCTATTATACATTCCCAATGAAAACGTATTTAAACATGCGCCAATTTAGAACTAGCGTCATGAGATCAGGTTGGTCCTGTGTATAGTACATCATTGAGTGATTTGCCTGAGCTCATACTCTTTGAGGCATTGAAAACCACTCGTATTTTTGTTGTAATTTTATCAGGTCTTATTATCCCATGATGTGGAAGATAATAAGGTAAATATCTACCTTTAGATACTCTTTCATATGGTACAGTTTCTTCCACATGGTGAGGTCAAGATATTCGTCCATCACATTATCATATGCTGATTTATGCTCACTTTTGTTTATCATGCTTTTTTCCAGGCTTAGAAATTTCTGGACTGCTGATATTCTAGGGTGAACTAGAGCTATGGTTTCAGGAAAAGTTGATTTGTATGGTAGTCACACAACATAACGACCATGCTCGTTTCTTGTTGTTGTGGACTTGTAATAGGCTTCGCATGCCTGGTCTTTTTCTGAAAGTAGGGTAGTTTGGGATAATTCTTCTGTTTCCCAGAATTTTTAAGTTGATTATTTAAATCCTCGTTTGAGATATTTTCCATTTTTGTGGTGAATGAAATGATTTTTTCAGGGACTTGCCACTTATAATCCACTCAAAAATTGTATTTTGGGCTAAAAATTTATTGGAGATTTTTTCAATACCTTTAAGAATTATTTGAGGTATTAAGTCACTGCCTAATAATATGTCGATTTGTGATGGAGTATGAGAATTAGGATCTACTAATTTGAGACGTGATCATTTTTTCCAGAGTATTTTATTTCTCTCATAGCTTGGAAGCAACAACAGACCACCAACAAAGCACACAAACACATGGAGGGGCATTATCGTACAAGAATGTACAGCTACCACGTGCCCACAAGCCAATACCACATCACGCATGTGCAACGTGATCAACACATGGAGGGGCATCATCGTACAAGAATGTACAGCCACCACGTGACCAACAGCAACAAGCATAACATTACCCAAGATGCCACGCCACCGGAATTAGCCAATCGGAAGCCGACACGAGTTGACTGCACTGCTATAAAAGAGTGACGCGCATACAACACTTGTTCTTAGTTTGAATATAGATTTAGACATATGTAGTCAGGTACGATATTTTGTATACAAATATTAAATACTTAAATAAAGGAACCTTCGAGGAATCGAAGGAAAATATATTTTTTAAAGAATAATTAAAAACTATTCTTAATTCTGGAGAAGTGTTCCCTCCATAATTTAAGTATGCTCTGGGCATCGGTGACTAGATCACCTTTAGAGGTTCTGCAAGAGTATACTCCGGTTTTGAAACCTTCTGTATGCCGCATTTTTTTATAGAATTTTCGAGCATTACTCACGCATTTCGGCCTCTTTCTTTTTCTGTCTGCAAATGCGTCTCGCTTCCCTCTCCAACTCTCGGTATCTATCCCATCCCGCACGTGTTGTGGTCGATCGTAACGTTGCGAGGTAGGCAGTCTGTTTTCTCTCCGATGCGACACGGCACTCCTCGTAGTAACAGCTGTTCTTTTGCATTTTCTGAAAACCAATGGTTTCGGTTGCAGCTGTACGTAAGGAGTTTGAAATGCCGTCCCACAGTTCCCTTATACCGAGTTGTTGACGAGTGCTCTCAGAGAGCAGGAGTGCAAGTCGAGTAGAAAATCGTTCGGCTATCTGTTGTGATTGCAGCTTCTCGACGTCGAACCTTCCTTGTGTTTGTTGACGTGCGTTTTTTGCTGCACAAAAGCGGGTTCGAATCTTGGCTGCAACAAGAAAGTGGCCCGAGTCGATGTTAGGATCTCGGAGCGCACGCACGTCTAGAACAGTGGAGACGTGTCTTCCGTCTATCACAACATGATCGATCTGGTTGGTGTCTTTTCGATCCGGAGACATCCAGGTAGCTTGATGTATCTTCTTGTGCTGGAATCTAGTACTACAGATAATCATATTTCGGGCCCCGGCGAAGTCGATCAGCCTCAACCAATTTGGGGATGTTTCGTCGTGGAGGCCGAATTTACCGACCGTAGTGCCAAATGTACGTTTTTTGCCTACCCTGGCGTTAAAGTCGCCAAGCACGATTTTGACATCGTGGTGGGGGCAACTCTCATAAGCGCGCTCCAAGCGCTCATAGAAGGCATCTTTGGTCACATCGTCCTTCTCTTCCGTTGGGTCGTGGGCGCAAATCAGCGATATGTTGAAGAACCGCGTTTTGATGTGAATCACAGTACTCGGCGACGGAGTCTCTCTCCCACCACGAGTCCAACACCAAACTTGCGCTCCTTTATATGGCCACTGTAGTAAATGCCACAAGGACCTACTCGTCTCTGTCCTTGTACCGTACATCGCATTTCTTGGATGGCGGTGATGTCAGCCTTTATATTCGTGAGGACATCAACCAGCTGGGCAGCGGCACCTTCCCAATTAAGGGTCCGGACATTCCAGGTGCATGCCATGATATCGTAGTCCTTATTTCGTTTGCCATGGTCGTCATCAACCCTATGTGGGGGTTGTTTCGCCTTCTCACTTTAGCTCGCCTTCGAACGGATGTTCTTAGGCTACCCAGAGGATACTTGGTCAAAGACCGGAAGTTGTGAGCTGTTTGAGCCAAGTGTAAAAGAATCGTTTCTGGCCACTCCCTAGTGAATGGCGATAAGAGAAATTTCCACACTTGCGTGAACTTCTAAACATGACTCCATCCTGAAGCTTCTTACTCGCAGCTTTAAAGCGATCCAAAATTGCATTCCATACAATGACTAGAATTGGTGTTTTTAGATGTTGTAATTTTTGCTGCAGTCCCTTAGCTTCAGCTCACGTAATAGGTTTTTCATTTTTGTTTTCACCAATGAAGTTTAGTGCAACAGTTATTCCAGGCCACTTTTTTTCTAATGTGTAGCATGCATCATGTCGAGCCGACCAACGAGTTTGAGAAAGGCTTTTAAGTCTTAAACTTGTATGCTGTCTTAAAATTTCCCAACGATGCGTCGAAACGGTAAAAAAATTATATAATTCTTGCAAAGTAGAAAAAAAGTCAACTGCTTCGGTAACAGATTCAGCTGCACAAGTTCCCACTAAATTTAAAGAGTGACCAGTACAAGTAACATATTCAGCTAATGGATTAGTTGTTTTGATTCGTGCTTGCACTCCTGAATGTAAACCTGACATGTTGCTTGCATTATCGTAAGATTGAACACGACAATTCATTATATTTAAACCATTATCCTCAAGAGATTTTAACAAAGCATCTTCAATATCTTTAGCCTTATGGCCAGTATTTGGAATGAATTCCAGAAATCTTTTAATCAATTTTACCATTGTTACGTACATATCTAATAATTATCGTGAGTTGAGCAACATGAGCAATATCAGGCGTGGAATCCACGAGCTGCTCATTCAACGTTGATCAACACGGCCTTGAATGACAGCTCGAGCTTTGAAGTGACTAATGTTAGTTTTGTGAAAATCAGAATTTTCATAAGCTTCAATGCGCGCTTTTGAGTTGTTCCAATCTCTGAACCCTTCAACAGTAAAATGGATCGGTATCAATATTTAGATATATTAAGGAACGAAATGGAACTATTTGCTTTTAATTGCATGCCCCTTCGCTGGACTTTAATGCAAGATAAGGACCCTAAGCATACGGCGAAGGTCACAAAGGATTGGCTTATGAAAGAAAATATAAATGTTTTGGATTGGCCAGCGCATAGCCCTGACCTTAATCCCATAGAAAACCTATGGAACGATGTTAAAATTAAAATTGCGGCTAAAAATTTCTCAAATTTTGAACATTTATGGGAAGGTATTAAGGAAGCTTGGTACTCCATCCCAAAGGAGAAGTATGAGAAGCTTGTAGAAAGTATGGTACGCAGATGTAATGCCGTAATGCAAAATCGGGAATATAGTACCAAGTATTAGAAACGTAAATATATTATGGAACCAAATCGTTGATTAAATTTCATTAATTTCACATAATTTTTGCAGGTTTGGTAAATTGTGCTATTTGAATGTCCAAGGCATTTTAGAGGGAGCTCAAATTTTTCAATTAATATTACATAATTATTCGTGAATTGCTAATTGTTATTTTTTACTTAAATGGATAAATTAATAAACAAATAATGATATTTTTAGCCCTTTTTAGCCTTTTAAAGAACTTTGTCAACTGTATAAGCCCTTATTGCTTCTTATCACTATGTGTGCTATTTGCTTGACCACGCAAGTATATATCGACATACATATACATATATACTTCAATTTTAATAACATTTTACAATAATTACGAATTATTGCTTTAAGCTATAAAAGTTCGTTCATATTCGTCAATATAATTCACAATATTGCGGAAATGAAATATCAATGTTATTAAATTTTTATTTTCTTCAAATCGTTTCTATTTTTTAAAAAATTGGCTATAAAATGAATATATTCATTTATTTGTTTCTATAGAAATCATTTTTAAGAATAAAAATATTTTTATATACAAACAAAAAGATGAATTTTAAATGAATACTTATATCAATTCATATATGAAACACCGGAATCATTGAAAATAAAATAAGAAAACATTGTGCAATTTTAGAAGCGGCCCACTTGTAAGATTAACTTTACTAAAGATACAACAAGTTAACAGAGCTTTGAAAATTCGTCAGAAAAAGCTTATCAATATTCAATTATTTCTGTTACAAAAAATTTTTTATCAGTATTGCACTCACGAATAAAAAAGTTAATCAGAAAATGAATTACATTCTATTCCATAGAAATTTATTTGTAAATTTATATAAAAAAATCTGAATAAATCCTTAAACTGTATTTTCGTTACATTATATAACAGATCTAAAATTTTGACATTCTGAAAAATTTGCCGCCCCCCAAATTATGCCGCCCTAGGCCCGGGCCTCGCGGGCCTAGGCGGTAATCCATCACTGTGTACATCTGCATTACCAAAAAATTGTTACTTTTGTGGGAGCAATCTTTCTTATCGCCAAGAAAGTACCCAACGTGAGTGTTAGAAGAACTCCCCCCATTTTAATTACAATCCCTGAAGATCAGTATTGTGAAGACTTTTACAAAGCCACAACTACTAGATCAGATAATGGTCGGTACGTCGTGTGACTACCACTAAAACAACAATTTCCAGAAAAGGTGAGCTCAAACAAGATTATGATGCTATCTTATAAGAACAGCTCCATGTACTTAGATTACATCATACATTAGTTAAGCCAGACAAAAAAACAACAAAAGTTAGAGTTGTCTTCAATGCCTCAAAATACACCAGCTCGGAGAATTTCCTTAATGACATTCTATTCAGGGGACCCACACTCCAACCAGATTTAAGGCTCCTCATATTAAATTGGCGTATATACAAATACGTTTTCAATGGGGATGTCGAAAAAATGTCTCGACAAATAGTCGTACTTAAAGAATAGTCCACTCCGCGTCTTTAACTTAAAAACAGTTACTTTTGGCGTAAAATGTGTCCAATACCTAGCCATTCGTACATTATACGAACTGCTAGAAGACACAAAGTCAGAATTTCTTCTGGCAGCAAAAGTTTTGAAAACACAAACATATGTAGACGACATCCTGTCTGGAAGGCACAGTCTTCCTCAAGCATACGAGTCCTTATCACAGGTAATAAATGCCCTCAACACCGCAGAGTTTTCCTTAAAAAAGATCGCGGCTGAACACCCAAATATCTTAAAAAATATACCAAACGAGAATTTGTTTGACACTAATTTCTTTATATTCGAAATGGAAAGTACAACAAAAACACTAGGCGTCCAATGGAAAAGCGATATCGAACCAGTTTTCGTATTCTACTGTGTCCATATCCGCACTATCAGCCATCACAAAGAGACAGATGTTATCCGCAGCGGCAAAACTTTTCGACTACGCAGGATGGCTTTCGCCAATTATGATAGAAGCGAAAATTCTGATTCAAGAATTATGGCTAGACGGAACCGACTGGGACGAACAAGTGAAACCACTTCTCTACAAAAAATTGTCCCAGTTCGCTAATAATCTGACTGACATTTCGCAGATACAAATTCCACGGTGGATAAACTATTCCCCCGAACACATAGTCGAATTACATAGCTTCTGTGACGCCTCTGATAAGGCATAATGTGCCACTATCTATGTGCGCACACAAAGCGATACTGCAACCACAAGCCACCTACTAGTGACAAGAGCAAAAGTTACGCCTCTAAAAACGATAAGTCTACCAAGCAGGGATAATGGGATGCCCAACTTATTCCAGTGTGAGAGGGCCTCAAAATAAGCGTTTTTTATAACATTTTCCATTATGGCCAGATCGAACAAAATAAAAATTTTTGGGCATTTTAAATTCAAACACCCAACATTTATTACGATTGCAAATTATTATATATTGGACTTTTAATATATGACGAAACTACTTAAACCCTTTTTTAAGATTTTATGGTATAATAAAACAACTGACTTTTGATCTTTCAATACTTAATAAGGTGAATTAAGCCTGTTAATTCTCAATTATCAAATGTTGTTAATCATTTGTAATTGAAAATTAATTCTATATATATATATAATATAATATATTTAAATTTCGCATTTTCTTTGATTTTCATTGTTTTAAATTTTTATTAGCGATCTTGAACGTCGGCAACAAATTCGTCCGTTTACACATTTTTTTGGTAAGATTTCAATCTGGCCGTCGCTCGTTTCCAATTGCTAAACGTCAAAACCTCCCCAATCCAGTCAACTGTCAAAGTTTAGGTGGTTTTGACGTTTAGCAATTGTTCTCTCACTTCCAGTAAGAGAGGAGTTGGACATCTCTTTATCTCTGCTACCAAGACTTGAACCTTGTGGCGCTCTACTACTCGCAAAACTAGTTTCTATCGTGCAGAAAACTAGTTTCTATCATGGCGAAATACATATATATTTATGGTCCGATTCTGAAATAGTTCTAGCCTGGTTAGAAAAGCCACCACATGCGTGGAAAACATATATTTCTAATCGAACGTTTCAAATACTTGACTTAGTAGTATAAGCAACTTGGCGACACGCAGCCAGTGCTGACAATAAATATAAAACATTTATCGGAGTTTAAAGAGCTATTGAACGACGGTTTGTGGATTACATAAAACAAGTCTCACCTGACATTGTCCAAAAATACGCTCCCCAAGGTAACAATTGAGAGGTTATCCCCCAAGCGCTCCTCATATGGGTGGTTTATGGAAATCAGCTGTAAAAAGCTTCAAGTCTCATTTCACAAACTAGCTAGCAATCACAAATTTAATAGTAAAGAATTCACAACATTGTTAACTAGAATTGAAGCCATTCCAAACTCACGGCCTATCGCAAGATCCCTCAGACTTTACTGCCATCACGCCAGGGCATTTTCTTAAAGGAGCGCCCATTCTGGCCACACCTGGACTAAGCGTGCAGTCGCTCTCCCTTTTAAACCGATGGAAGAGAATTAAAATTCTCTATCATGATTTCAGTCGCCGATGGAAAGATAATTTTTTAAGGGACCTCCACAGAAGGTACCGATGGAAAGCACTAGAAAGTGCGCTTAAAATTTGAGATTGTGGATCAATGACGATTGTCTCCCCCCTACCGAATGGCGGCTTGGCCGCATATAAAAACTTTACTACGGCTCCCACGGTCATATTCGCCGTACAAAAACGGGAACTCTAACGAGACCGCTCGTTAAATTATGCTTTTTGCCTACCGCCGATAGAACCGACACTTTAACCGTAAATAGTGAACCGTAACTATGAACAAAGAAACAAAGAAAATTGCGAAATAGTCCACTAGTAATACATACCAACAAAAAGCAAGAAAAGGGTCGATCCACATGACAACTCACTCGTGCCATATTACGTGGCACCTACGCCCATATATATATGATAATTAAAATAAAATTTTTTCAGATAAATATGGATGCCGATATGCCAACTGCACCTACGTCCACTATACGTTCGGCCGTTACTGTTCCGCGCTCTAGTGACACGCAACCACTGACTCCGGAACCACCACAACTTCAATACGCTCTATGTCGCCACTGACATCGGTTGCCACACTGTGACACACCTGAATTGTTTGGTGCCTACCCATCTCACGCGGGAGTGTACAACAGGCTATCAGTCCAGGTATGCATGCGTCACCATCACACACTGCTACAACGCACCACCGGATCCGACCCCAACCGCGAAGGCCAGCATTCCCTACCGAGGTCCCCCATTTCTGGCGTCACCACAATCGCACACCGAACCGGAGGCGCCAGCCTAGGCCGCAATCCCGCTTTTCAACAGGCCTCAGTAACGTGGTAGCAACTCTGTAACTGTTAAATACTCGCCTAGGGGGGCCGGGATGTATAAATGTGCATCATCCTACATCAACAAACATACCACTTTAGCACACAACATCGACTCAGACTCACAACACTGACCCGCAACCTTCACCGCACTCCATATTTCATCGCTCACAGTCCACATTTTACACTACTTATGAGAGCACCACACACCGACACTATTTTTACTACTACTACTATATTTTACGATTTTACGCCGGATTCGATCAGCCGAATGATTATCGGGACATAGGAATAAAAATTGACAATCGTTTCGATCACCATTCATTATAACATAGTTTTGTTTTAAAAACAACGTTTTCTTATAATCTATCTGAAATCCACCGCATTTTTACTTACGCACATCTAATACTTAACGCGGTTGAAAGTGAACTATCAACAATTTAAATTCAGTGGTGAATGTTTCCCACTAAATTGGGTATCCAAGTACTCAAGCAGCTTTGCATGACGCATGCTTGCTGCCAATTTCTATCCCTGCCCCTCCTTACGGAAAATCTTCTTTATTGGAATATACCGCAATGCAATGGTCCGACCCTCCTAGAAGAAGCAGTAGAGCGGACAAGTTCGTCATCCAGTTCATTGTCGGAATTAGTTACCCCAAGATACCAACCCGACCTACTGGAACAAGCTGGAGAAACTATTGTCGCCAATAATTCCACGGAGGACAATGAACCAGTTTTCTCAGAGATGTACCCATCCCCTATGGGAGCTAAGGATATGCTAAGAAATCTGGTCATTACCCGAATTATTCAAAACCATTTGATTTGACTACGGATGCCTTTTCAATTTCTTTTTTTGACGCAAGTAACTTGGAGGCGATTGGGAGGAGGTATGATGACCGAATTGCTTGGTATAGCTAGAGTAAAAGGTTTAAGAAATAAAAAATTTGTAATCAGTTTTCCAATATCTAAGTTATTATGTTAAAATATGACTATTTTTCCCGTCCTGCTCATATATTACAGCTGCTGGAAAACGCTGCTGTTACTTCTTGCGTTGATACGCTAATTTGTTCAATGTACCACCAGGTTTAGCGATTTAGCCCCTATATCTGTCATAGACGATACTAAAGTGGTGGAAACGATGCATTGGTTAAGGTTGGTGCAGATAATGGCTGATTGACTTCGCCACGGCCCGACATATGGTTATCTGTGGTACTAGATTCCAGCACAAGAAGATACATCAAGCTACCTGGCTGTCTCCGGATCGAAAAAACACCAACCAAATCGATCATGTTGTGATAGACGGAAGACACGTCTCCAGTGTTCTAGACGTGCGTACGCTTCGAGGTCCTAACATCGACTCGGACCACTTTCTTTGAAGTCGTAGATAATTTCGTCTATCTTGGAATCGGCGTAAACACCACCAACAATATCAGCCTGGAAATCCGACGAAGGATAACTCTGGCCAACAGGTGCTACTTCGGACTGAGTAGGCAATTGGGAAGCAAAGTCCTCTCTCGACGAACAAACACCACACTCTATAAGTCACTCATAATTCCCGTCCTGCTAAATGGTGCAGAGGCCTGGACGATGACAACAACCGATGAGTCGACATTACGAATTTTCGAGAGAAAGGTTCTGCGAAAGATTTATGGTCCTTTGCGCATTGGCCACGGCGAATATCGCATTCGATGGAGCGATGAGCTGTACGAGATATACGACGACATTGACATAGTTCAGCGAGTTAAAAAGACAGCGGCTACGCTGGCTAGGTCATGTCGTCCGAATGGACGAAAACACTCCAGCTCAGAAAGTATTCGACGCAGTACCCGCCGGGAAGAGAAAGACCTCCTCTCAGTTGGAAGGACCAAGTGGAGAAGGACCTGGCTTCGGCTATATTCGCGTAAGCGGTGTCTACGCCAATTAAGAAGAAGAAGTTTGGGGTATTATTTGTTTTCTTAATTTTTTTGGTTCTTTTGTAAAATATGTAGATAAGGTAACACTGATCATTTGTTAGAATACAACCCTTTTGTTTTGAATGAACAAAGAGAATTGAACAAAAGTTATGTATTGACGAAAAGTTATTTTTGCACTATTTAATATAAAATAAATGGGTAGACACAAATAAGTAAAGTGTTAATAGATATAAAAGTTAAAATTATTATATAAGTGTAAAAATCATTAAAAGGCGGAGAAACACGAATTTTAAATCGTTGAATTTTTGAAATTTAAATATCTCAAAAACCATAAATCAGCGGCAACTATATACATATATTTTCTTGATCTGATCTCCCGATATCGGGGGATCTACATAAAAAGTAAAGTCCTCTCTCGGACAAAAACCAAGTTCTATAAGTCACTCATTATTCCCGTTCTGCTATATGGTGCAGAGGCAAAGACGATGACAACATCTGATGAGTCGACGTTACGGGTTTTCGAGATTTATGGTCCTTTGCGTATTGGTTATGGTGAATACCGCGTTCGATGGAACGATGAACTGTAAGCGATGTACGACGACATTGACATAAATTAAAAAATTAAAAGACAGCTCCTACGATTTTTGGAAAGGAACTCAACTCGTATATTTTATAATATCAGTTGGTAGGTAGACGACAACATCTAGCATTCAAAATGAAACAGTCAAACATAGAAATAAGACGGGTAGACGATAATACCGTCGTTACCATTCCTCATCACGCAGTCAACTTAAATATAGCTAATGCACCAAATGCGTTTTGATTTCATAAGCTGAGATCGTTTTTAGTATTACTAGACTATCGCTTATTATGGCAGTACGTTGATTGTGATAGTTGCCTTGGATATTTATTTCTATACACTATCCTATAATAAAAACCAAAACATCTAATGGGTATGGAAAGTTTAGTGCCCGCTCCAGTTGGCCGTACTGCCGGGGATAACTGTAAACTTCTACGTGAAGTATACCCATTCGGTAATGCCGAAATCAAAGTGAGCAGGTGTCTCAGGAATGTGGCGTTATATGACATCACAAATCCTTTGCCGCCAAGGGTTAGGGTCCTTAAGCACGAACGTTCTTTTGGTAACATGGACCATGGTTCATATCGACGGATTAATAAATAATCCAACCGAATTCTACCATCCCTTTGCCTTCGAGCTTGTCTCTTGCCATTATAGCAATGCCAGTACCTTTCTCACCGAATGCCATTCGTTAGCAGTTTAGTAACAATACCTGAGGGCACTCTCCCGTAATTTGAAGATGAATCTCCACTCTAGCGGTCCCAGCCATCCTAGTACGCAGTACATCTTCCATCCATCTTGCGTTCTGAAGCTGCCATATTCCTCTTCTCTAGTTCTCTAATTAAACTTGCGTTAGATGCATTGTCAAAAGCACGTTCACTATATACCGCGTTTCGTGCGGTGTGCGTTGGCATCACACTCTAATCCCTTTTTGCCTTCTCGAATTTAGAGGTTCTTGAGCCATTCTTTGCCCGCTCTTTTCCTCGCTAAGTAGCCCGCTACTCTAGAAACCTTGTATAAGATGCGGTAGCCAACCCGTGTAGAGCCACGGCTAAAAGAGAGGAAGTTTCAACGGAGCCATTCCGACATATTAGGGTTCGTTGAAGCAATTAGCGTTTGCTTGTTTTATTTTGTATTTCGCATCGGTCTTGAAACAAGCGGCTCGCTGTATAAATGTGTATTTGAATTTGAGAAGCTTTAATTCTCAAAAGAATAAATAGACTGTGATCTTAAAATTAATAATATTTTACTTCTAAAGAAGCGATGAAATGTATACAATTTTTGTATGCTGTAAAGTTTTGTGTTGTGAGAAGTGCTTAAAAACGGGCACAATGTCATTGATATCCTGAGATGTAATTATCGGGTGCAGACAAACGTTATCATCGAAAGAGAAAATATGATTTTCAATAAATGATTAATATTTTACGATTATATTTAATAACTTAAATAAGAAGTTAAAATTCAAACGTCATAACTGCGATTGTTTCGAATTTCAATTTTTGGCACACCAAAATGAAAAACTGTTTTGCATAATAGTAAATTTTTTCACCGGAATTCGACACAGGGAAGGGTGTTACCTTTTGGCACACAGCCTTACGTAAACTAGGAACAGATTCGAATTTAAGATAGGTTCAGTTGATAGGGGATATTCTAATAATATATATGGACTTATTGCTGGCTTACATAGAACTTCCCTCGGTTTGATTGACAGTTAAAACTTCGAAACGACGCATGCATTGCTGTTTCACATTAAATATTAAGCTTCCTGGTGAAATAATGTGAATAAAATTAATATATTTCGGTCATGTGCATGGATAATATTTTAAACGTTAAATTAATTTAATCATTTACGAAAAAAACGAAATGCTTCCTCATTAAAACGAAGATATCTTATGAATCTGCAAGAAACGTTATTTTATAGTAATTTAATAGCCAATGATTACTAAGTGCTGTTTTCTCAAACTCAGGTTAGCAGCCATCTGTTAGCAAACTTAACAATAATGTTTTATTAATGTTTATAATATTAGAATCTTTTCAGAACAAGAAAACTTGAATAATTGAAAGTAGAAGCTTTAAATATATTTGATGTACTATTTAAATTTCATGCAACAACTCATATTTTCTTGGTAAATGTTATAACTTGCACTGGCAGCGATTTTACAATGGCGAAATTGCGACCAAGCCTCATGGGACGCGCAAGAACTCAACTCAAATCTGCCACCAACAATAAGAGATTCACAGGCTAGTTCAATAAGAAAAGGATTAAGATGCAGTTAATAGAGTAATTGAAATATCGTGGAATCTATGAATACCATGCAACAATTCGACATATGCTGTTAAATTTGGGTGAGCCTCAGTGTGAAATACATTACGCTACACCAAAGATATGCAAGAATAAACGCGTCGCATATTAGAGAGTGCAACTAGTAATTTCAACAAGAAATTGGGGTTAGACTCCATGTTATTTGAAAATGTATGTTATTACTTTTAGTGAAAGTGATAAATGGGTGCAAAGTGATTAACAGTACCATTATTATTGATTATGGCTTTATGAACTTGGTGTTACACAACCTTTTTATTGTTTTGTTTTTTTTTAGTTTCGACAATAGTGATAACCAAAAAATGAGCGTTGGAATGGTTGAACAGAATTTGGGTGAACCTGCTATACTGGTAGGCATAGCGCGTAATGTCTAAATTAACTGTTTATTTATTTAATCAGTGTTTTTTATGTGGTTTTAAATGACATTCAAAACTTTTCAATTTGCTGGTGTGTCATCAAAAACGTAACATTGTGTTTATAAGTAAGTACTTGATTATATGTTGTTCCTAAAAATTTATTGAATTGTTTCTAATTGCAGATAGAAATTCTGATGTATGCGACCATTAGAAACAGTTGTAAAAAATGTGCGTTGCTTGGCGAATAACAATGCATTGGTAGTGCCTTTGCCAGAATACGATCCAACAACACCATGGTTGCACAATTTACACAATGTCCCAATATCGACTGTCCCAAAAATTATCGTATGGAGGCTTTAAATAAATACCATCGAGTTGCTTGCATGGTGCTGTCCCCATAGACGATGTACATTCAATAAATGCATTGAATGAATTATGAAAGTATAAGTAAATAAATAACTTTCTTTTTTCAACATTTTGGATACTTTCAGACCCTATAAAGTATATATATAAATGATCAGTATGTTGAGCTGAGTCGATTTAGCCATGTCCGTCTGTTTATCTGTCCGTCTGTCTGTCTGCCTGTCTGTCTGTATATATACGAATTAGTCCCTCAGATATGGTTTTGAAATTTTGTAAACGCCATTTTCTCTTCAAGAAGCTGCTCATTTGTCGGAACTGCCAATATTGGGCCACTATAACATATAGCTGCCATGCAAACTGAACGATCGGAATCAAATTCTTGTATGGAAAACTTTCACATTTGACAACGTATCTTCACGAGATTCGGTGTGAGTTATTGTTCATAGAAATAATGTAATATCAGAAGAAATTGTTTAGATCGGAACACTATTGCATATAGCTGCCATACAAACTGAATAATCGGAATCAAATGCTGGTATGGAAAATGTTTGCATTTGACAAGATATATTCACGAAATTTGGTATAAATTATTTCCTAAGGCACCAATGTAATCTCCGAAGAAATTGTTCAGATCGGCTAACTATAGCATATAGCTGCCATACAAACTGAATCTAGTGCTGGTACATAGAGCGAAATGGCCACCTAAAATGCCCTGTAAAATAGAACAAAGTTTAGAAGATTTGCCCATCTTATTATTACTGGATATCTCCTTTTAATAAAAATGTGAAGATAAAACATTAAACTAAGGTGAACACCTTTTCAATATAATTTAGCAGATGACGGGTAGAATTTAGATGAAATCCTTTTCAGTTAAATGTAATAGATAACCTATAAAACTAAGGTGAAAACTTTTCAATATAATTAAGAAGGTGACCCTTAGAATTAAGAGGAAACGCTTCTTAATAAAATCAAGTAGATAACCTGTAAAACTAAGCAGAAACTCTCCTTAACATAAATAAGATGGGAGTCTTAATTATTATTGGAACATCATCTTAATTTTAACAAGCCGATGATCTTATCAATTTGATATTATTTTCTCCTAAATTGAAATTAATACTTTCTGAAAATAAATGTAACACGAGTTTTTTTTTAAACTGTTTTTTTTTTTTATTTATTAATTCAGCATTAGCATAGCTATAGCTAGTTTAAATACTTACGTATATATATTATAATTAAAATTGACTTTACATATTTCCTTGTAATTTTTATAACATAAATATTTGAAAAACTTATAACTCTTATAACTTTAATAGAAAATTAAAGGTATTTTTACCAATATTTTTTGGCTCTTATAACTTTAAGACCATTATTTAAAACATAAAAATCTATTGGCGGACCATCTAAAGAATTAAATTTGATGAGAGTGTAATTATGTTTTTCACTGGCAACCAAATATGATTGGAATCTCTCAGAAAAATTTAGACAACTATGACTTTTCACTACAATACTTATATTATTTTCGGTTTGTGACATAAATAGCAAGCAAATTTGGACATTTTTAACAATTAAAAAGAAAAGAAAGAAAATAAAAAATTAGTTATCTAACTTGCTGAGTAAATTTGAAACTGAAGGAAAATCTTCAGACTTAAGCCCAAAAAAGTATTGTTCTAAAAATACCCAAACTTGCTTGCTATTATGGGAATACTCAATTTGGAATACATAACTTAACTTTATAATACAGTTCATTAAAGTCGGGCACTTCCACTTAAGCCCGTCGCAAAATATACAGAATTCTGATATACTTGTATAGTCCTCACCTACTGCAATGATGTGAGGCTGCAATTGCTGTTTTTTAATCGCGTATTGCTCAATTTTGGACGAAATCTTTGTTAATATATCATTTGGTGTAGTTGCTAGTGTTATAAACTCTGATTGAGCGTCACCAATCGTTGGTTTGTGGGTTTTACTCTGACGCTGTGGTTGAAGAACCGCATAGAGCAGTAACAACACAACGCAATATTTAGAATCTGAAATTATAAATTAATTCAATATATTAATATTTTAATATTGTATAGTTTTCATGTTTTCTTACCATTTGATAAATTTTTGTAAAGGAGTTTCGAAAGTAATAACTCTCGGCTGGCTTGGTCTTTTACTTCCGCATTTAAGATAGGAAGGATTACTTTATAAAACTTGTCAAGTTTTAAGAACAGCTCGTTTCCAATATCTGGATGCATGGCATTAAAATCAATATCAACCTGTTTTAATTGAATGAATGTTTATTTGAAAATAAATACTTTGTGCTTTTTTCTTACCAATTCGTAACCGTTAAAATCATTGTAGCGCGGCCATTCTGCTAGCAAATCCGACAGAGATCCCTTACATTTATTTCTAAGCGTGCATGTATCTACCCAAAACTTTTTAACTTTTTCCCAAGGTGTGCAGTTATGTGCCAACCAACACTTTTTTTCCAAAACGTTGTCTGCAGTGCAAGAAGTTCAATTAAATATTGTTAAAACAACAAATTATTTTATAAAGTAGGAGTAAAAAGTATTGCATACCGTCAAAAACATCTTCATGAGCTTTGGGCTTTGCTTTCCAGCTTTGATGACATTAGCCCAACGCGAGAACAATTTACCACTCGGATTCTTTTTTCCCATTTTTCTTTCCAAAAAGTAAAATTCCTAATATATAAGAGTAACAAAAAATTTTTGTAAGTTTTTAGTAGTTGTAATCGAATTCGTGCAATTACCTTATTTTCTTTAGGAAATACCGCAACAATTTCATTCGCCCATTCCCTCATATCTGAGTATTGCATTTTGCGTCCTAAACCAATGTAGTTGTCAACGATGCAATGTGTTATATTTTTTTGGTTTCTACTGTCCAAGTAGCTGTGCCTTTCTTGATAACTTAAAGCAAGTTGTCCCTTTACTGACGTTTTTAAAAGCTCGCGTAGATTGAAATTCTTCGTTTGAGGCGAACAAGGTAGCATACTACATTCTCCCGATTTGACGGAAGCCAAATCACTGCATATTTTTTTCAGCCAATCTAAGACTTTGGTGTTTGCAGTTTGTGTCTCCTGGTCACAAATAAATGGAATACCCTTAAAAACAGAAATGAGTTATAAATCAGTGAGTTTTCGAGTGAATGACTGAGTGTGTAGTTCTTTAAATTTTAGTATAAAAGTAAGTACTAACTGATTTTTTTCCTAGCCGAACTGAATTGATAATTTAAAAATAAAAGAATCATCTTACCTTTTTTGTTCGCCACTCCCTCAAACCGGCTTTAAATTTTATGCGTTCTCCGAAATATTTTGCGTCACATCTATCGAAAAAAGCGTCAACGTCGTCAATTTGCATTTTCTCAAGAATGAGAAAGGAATTGACCCCCCGTTCAATCAGGGTATCAATTACTTGGTTTAGCAATCCCCAAGACATTAATAATTCCAAGAATTCCTCATGAATATCGCACATTTTGAATATAATATCCGTATAATAATTTTTGGAACACAACCAGCAAGCAATACAACACAAAAGCAACTGAAATGTGGCATGTGCCATTTACATGTTATATGCAACTTCACAAAAAAGTAACGGGATAAAACGGCACGCACAACAAAGCAACGGGATAAAAAGAATATCACTGTCGCCAAGTAAAATTTTTCTAAATTGGCTGATGCAATATACAAAAATTAATATGTATGTATGTATGTAAGCATTTTGAGACGTTAATAGCAAATTTTAAATTAATAAGAACTCTTTTAAAAGTAATGGGTTTTTCTTTTTAATCAATTTAATAAGGTTCTAGTAAAAATAAGTGGATGTCCTTATTGATTTGCTCTTTAATAGTTTTCTCATAAAAACAAGTAGATTTCTTCTCACAATTGAATTTTTTGACAAAATTACAAAAACAAATTAAAAAATAAGAAGTTATCTTTTTATTTTCAGCCGGTTTACTTTTCAAGATATTTTAGAAGAAATATAGGCTAAAATTAAGAAGACTTTCTAGTAAAATTTTCTACAATTTTTTCCCCCCTAGCTCTCCTTGCCCGAAAAGCTTTTTTAGAAGTCAATCTTATTGATTATAGGTGAAGTTTTTGGCTCTGTGTATGGAAAACTTTTGCATTTGACAAGATATATTCATGAAATTTGGTATAAATTATATTCTAAGGCAAAAATGCATTTGACAAGATATATTCATGAAATTTGGTATAAATTATTTTCTAAGGCAAAAATGTAATCTCCGAAAAAATTGTTCAGATCGGATTACTTTAGCATATAGCTTCCATACAAACTGAATGATCGGAATCAAATGCTTGTATGGAAAACTTTGGCATGGATTACTGCTTAAGGTAATAATATAATCTCCGAAAAAATTGTTCAGATCGGATTACTATAGCATATATCTTCCATACAAACTGAACACATAATTACTAAAATAAATGTACCTGAAGGGTATATTAACTTCGGTACAGCCGAAGTTAACGTTTTCGGGCTCAATTAGCATTTGCTATGCCATTTTGATGCACTATTCGTAGAACCTTCTGTATCCGCTATCAGGTTTCACCTTCTCTTTCAAACCATTTTGAGGTTTCGATGAAGCTACTTATGTCTGATATGCTTTTAGTAGAAATCCATTCATGGAGGATGGAGTCATGTGTAGAAGTTCACGCAAGTGAGAAAAAGTTCTCTGATCGCCATTCACTTGGGAGTGGCCAGAAACGATTCTTTTACACATGGCTCAAGCAGCTCACTACTCCCGGTCTTTGACCAAGTATCCTCTGGGTAGCCTAAGAACATCCGTTCGAAGGCGAGCTAATGTGAGAAGGTGAAACATTCCCTACATAGGGTTGTGCGCTGGGCTTGGGACCCGCCACGTAAAAAACAATACCAATGAAAAAGTTGAAACAGCCTCGGATGAGAGACCCGCCTTTTGATGACGACCATGGCAAACGGAATAAGGACTACGATTTGAGGGCATGCACCTGGAATGTCCGGTCCCTTAATTGGGAAGGTGCCGCTGCCCAGCTGGTTGATGTCCTCGCGAAAATAAAGGCCGACATCACTCCGTCGCCGAGTACTATCATTCACTCCGGTGAATGAACGTCTAGCCACAATCCGCATCAAATCGAGGTTATCGCTGATTTGCGCCCACGCCCCGACGGAGGAGAAGGACGATGTGACCAAAGTTGCCTTTTATGAGTGCTTGGAGCGCGCTTATGAGAGTTGCCCCCGCCACAATGTCAAAATCGTGCTTGGCGACTTTAACGCCAGGGTGGGCAAAGAAGGTATATTTGGCACTACGGTCGGTAAATTCAGCCTCCACGACGAAACATCCCCAAATGGGTTGAGGCTGATTGACTTCGCCGGGGCCCGAAATATGGTTATCTGTAGTACTTGATTCCAGCATAAGAAGATTCATCAAGCTACCTGGCTGTCTCCGGATCGAAAAGACACCAACCAGATCGATCATGTTGTGATAGATGGAAGACACGTCTCCAGTGTTTTAGATATGCGTGCGCTCCGAGGTCCTAACATCGACTCGGACCACTATCTTGTTGCAGCTATGATTCGCACCCGCCTCTGTGCAGCAAAAAACACACGCCAACAAACACAAGGAAGGTTCGACGTCGAGAAGCTGCAATCACAACAGACAGCCGAACGATTTTCTACTCGGCTTGCACTCCTGCTCTCTGAGAGCACTAGTCAACAACTCGGTATAAGGGAACTGTGGGACGGCATTTCAAATTCCTTACGTACAGCTGCAACCGAAACCATTGGTTTTCGGAAAGAGCAAAAGAACAGCTGGTACGACGAGGAGTGCCGTGTCGCAGCGGAGAAAAAACAGGATGCCTACCTCGCAACGTTACGATCGACCACTACACGTGCGGGATGGGATAGATACCGAGAGTTGAAGAGAGAAGCGAGACGCATTTGCAGACAGAAGAAGAAAGAGGCTGAAATGCGTGAGTACGAAGAGCTTGATAAGCTGGCCGACAGGGGTAATGCCCGAAAATTCTTCGAAAAAATGCGGCGGCTTACAGAAGGTTTCAAGACCGGAGCATACTCTTGTAGAACCCCCAAAGGTGAGTCACTGATGCCCAGAGCATACTTAAATTATGGAGGGAACACTTCTCCAGCCTGCTGAATGTCAACGCACACCACCAGGAGAAGGAGAACCCGATTCCCCAATCGATGACGATGGAGCAGACGTCCATTACCCGACCATGAAGAAGTTCGAATAGCAATTGCCCGCCTCAAGAACAACAAAGCGGCAGGGGCCGACGGACTGCCGGCCGAGCTATTCAAACACGGCGGCGAAGAACTAATAGGGAGCATGCATCAGCTTCTTTGCAAAATATGGTCGGACGAGAGCATGCCCAACGATTGGAATTTAAGTGTGCTATGCCCGATCCATAAAAAAGGAGACCCCACAATCTGTGCCAACTGTTGGATTAGCCTCCTCAACATCGCATACAAGGTTCTATCGAGCGTATTGTGTGAAAGATTAAAGCCCACCGTCAACAAACTGATTGGACCTTATAAGTGTGGCTTCAGACCTGGAAAAACAACAACCGACCAGATATTCACCATGCGCCAAATCTTGGAAAAGACCCGTGAAAGGAGAATCGACACACACCACCTCTTCGTCGATTTCAAAGCTGCTTTCGACAGCACGAAAAGGAGCTGCCTTTATGCCGCGATGTCTGAATTTGGTATCCCCGCAAAACTAATACGGCTGTGTAAACTGACGTTGAACAACACGAAAAGCTCCGTCAGGATCGGGAAGAACCTCTCCGAGCCGTTCGATACCAAACGAGGTTTCAGACAAGGCGACTCCCTATCGTGCGACTTCTTCAACCTGCTCCTGGAGAAAATAGTTCGAGCTGCAGAACTAAACAGAGAAGGTACCTTCTTCTTCTATAAGAGTGTACAGCTGCTGGCGTATGCCGACGATATTGATATCATCGGCCTCAACACCCGCGGCGTTAGTTCTGCTTTCTCTAGGCTGGACAAGGAAGCACAGAAAACGGGTCTGGTAGTGAACGAGGGCAAAACGAAATATCTCCTGTCATCAAACAAACAGTCGTCGCACTCGCGACTTGGCTCTCACGTCACTGTTGACAGTCATAACTTTGAAGTTGTAGATAATTTCGTCTATTTAGGAACCAGCATTAACACCACTAATAATGTCAGCCTGGAAATCCAACGCAGGATTGCTCTTGCCAACAGGTGCTACTTCGGACTGAGTAGGCAATTGAAAAGTAAAGTCCTCTCTCGACGAACAAAAGCTAAACTCCATAAGTCGCTCATAATTCCCGTCCTGCTATATGGTGCAGAGGCTTGGGCGATGACAGCAACCGATGAGTCGACGTTACGAGTTTTCGAGAGAAAAATTCTGCGAAAGATTTATGGTCCTTTGCGCATTGGCCACGCAAGTAAAAGAAGAAACGACTGGCGCGCTGTTGTTAACTCGGCTATAATCGCGTAAGCAGTGTCTACGCCAATTAAGAAGAAGAAATCCATTCAAGGTTTGGTGCTTGATGGATTTCAAGTGTTCTGTGTCGGCTCAGTGCTAGGGCTGGGCATTCACAAAGAAAGTGGAAAATTGTTTCCTTGTTCTCTGCTAATTCGCAGCTTCGTCAGATGTTGTTGTAGGGCATACCCATTTTGGACGCATGTTCTCCAAATGGCCAGTGCCCTGTTGTGGTAGCTATTACTCTGTAGATACTTTTCCTGTTTTTAAATCACAATAATTTTTAAAATCCACATTGCTTTAGATCGTATTTTTAGGTCACAATCGATGTGGAACTGTCAAATTTGTTGCAAATTTTCAATAAACTAACAAAAGACTTAGTTTTTTTTATTTGAGCTCTAGTGAAAGTGATGAGAATGAAAAATCAGTGCGGAGATACCTAAGAGACCGTAGCGATAGCGTATGTATAAAAAAATTAATTATGAAACCTCATTAACAAAATTCGTTGTACAAAGCATTGGAATCTTAAAGAGACAGTGAAGAATTTTAGGATATGGCAAGAGAGAACGGTATCATCCCACAAAAGTGGCTAGATTTGCCAACGTTTATGCGTTATTACATAACATCTGCATAAAGTTTAAAATAAGTTATGACCCTCAAAATTGCGATTATGATCACACACAAGAAATAGACAGTGGGGTAGCGATCCGCTTAATCGCAGTCGGAAAAAAGAAAAGAGACAAAATAAAGTATTCTTTATTAAATTTAATTTAAAAATGCATATTTATTTAACCTTGTAAATAATTTTTTTTTAATGTAAGCTAAAATACAAAAATGTTGTTCATATAATTAAATATTTTTTTGTATTTTTAATGAGGTATTTCATTCATTGGTTTCTTGTTTTTGTTCTTTATTACTAAAAACTATAAAAACAAATATAAAATTTAAAAAAAATTGCTCACATTTTCATACATTTGTCTATTACGATTGCCAATTTTCATTCGAATGACATTTCGAACGAACGGATACGCTCAAGAATGATAGAAACAAGATTGCGCAATGCGCATGTTTGCTTTCAGTCAGCTGTTCTTGCTGACGTCATGGTTGACTTATTATTCGCCCGCGCTTTTGAAAGTGAATTCGATTGTGAAAAATCTCAAGCGTTTTTGAGATGCGAAAAAATAAAACTGGGAATGCGCGAATAATTAAAAGCTTAATTGCCTGTCACGAGAAAAACGTTCGATTTCACGTTTTTTAATACAATGCTTCAATTATTCCGTTCTTGGAATTCTTCTTCTTCTTCTTAATTGGCGTAGACACCGCTTACGCGATTATAGCCGAGTTAACAACAGCGCGCTAGTCGTTTCTTCTTTTCGTTACGTGGCGCCAATTGGATATTCCATGCGTAGCCAGGTCCTTCTCCACTTGGTCCTTCCAACGGAGTGGAGGTCTTCCTCTTACTCTGCTTCCCCCGGCGGGTACAGCGTCGAATACTTTCAGAGCTGGATTGTTTTCGTCCATTCGGACAACATGACCTAGCCAGCGTAGCCGCTGTCTTTTAATTCGCTGAACTATGTCAATGTCGTCATATATCTCGTACAGCTTATCGTTCCATCGACGCAGGACGGGAATTATGAGCGACTTATAGAGTTTGGCTTTTGTTCGTCGAGAGAGGACTTTACTTTTCAATTGCCTACTCAGTCCGAAGTAGCACCTGTTGGCAAGAGCAATTCTGCGTTGGATTTCCAGGCTGACATTGTTGGTGGTGTTAATACTGGTTCCTAAATAGACGAAATTATCTACAACTTCAAAGTTATGACTGTCAACAGTGACGTGAGTGCCAAGTCGCGAGTGCGATGACTGTTTGTTTTATGACAGGAGATATTGGAATTGCTTAGCCTAAATCTTAAAACTAACGGCTTATTAGTGGTAATGTAAATACAAGGGATAAGTAATTATCTTTCGTTAAATATTGTAATAGAATTAAGGTAAGTAATAAATGAAGGTAATATAAATGTATTTTTAAGGTAAGTATGCTATTTGTACAATTCAATATTTATAAGTTCAATTTCATAAGTTCTAATAATAATTTTATATCCCATTTTTCTAATTTAGATTTAGATTTACAAAAGATGTCGCTTGGCGCAACACCGGCCACCTTGACAGGATCAGGTTCCTTCAACATCCAATGGAAGTAAGGCTAATTTGTGTATGGGGCGCTTAATCGTGCCCGCCTTCGTTGTTATGTCTGCGACTCGCACATTGCCCTCTTGCCCTTCGACGGTTGCGACGACTTGTCCTGTTACCCACAGCTGCGGTGGTGTGTTGTCTTCGTGTACGAGGACGAGATCCCCGGGGTGCAGATTCCGTTTCGGGGGTAACCATTTGGTGCGCTCCTGAAGACCCGTCAGGTATGTTTTGGACCACTGTCGCCAAAACTGTTGCTTGAGACAGCAAACAAGTTGTCATCTCTCCCAGCAATGAATTGGGTCCATTGCTACCTGTGCTGGTGGGAGTGATCGCAGGGAGCACCCTATTAAGAGATGCGCCGGAGTTAACGCTTCGCCGTCGTTGGGGTCCTGGTTCAGAGGTGTTAGGGGCCGAGAATTGAGGATTGCTTCCACTTCGGCCAGCAGTGTTGATAGCTCCTCTACCGTGAGGAGCACGTTGCCGATTGCGCGTACGATAAGATGTTTGGCGGACTTCACCGCGGCCTCCCATAATCCGCCGAAGTGCGGCGCCCGCGGTGGTATAAAGGTGAAGCTGAACCCTTCGTCTGCGGCGAATCCCTTCAACTCCGTTGCCTGGGCCAGAAACGCCTATTTCAGCTCGCGCAGCTTGCGATCGGCGCCGACGAAGTTGGTTGCGTTGTCGCTGAACATCTTCTGGGGCATTCCTCGGCGACCAATGAACCTTTTTAGGGCGAAAATTAATGAATTAGTTGACAGGTCTGAAACTAATTCTAAATGAACTGCTTTGGAAGTAAAGCAAACGAAAACTGCAATACATGTTTTTACGGGTGGTCGGCCGCGTATTTTTAACGTTGTGTATATCAGACCACAAAAATCTACGCCACATATAAGAAAGGGCCGTAGTGCTCGAAGTCTTTCGACTGGCAAATTTCCCATTGTTTGGTTTTGCAACTTCGGCTTGTAATGAAAACAATGTATACAGTTTCTTACGGTTCTACTGCAAGCTTCTCGGGCATTAATTAGCCATATGCGTTCTCGAAGAAGCGCAACCAACGCTTTAGCCCCAGCGTGGTGATTTCGAATGTGCAGGAACCGTAAATACGTTATAACGAAGTGCGAACTTTTATTTAATAAAAGCGGAAATTTGGCATCGTATGGGAGAGGTGCATTTAATAGGCGACCTCCTAGTCGGACTAATTTGAACGACAACGACATATCCGAGTACTCATTCAAAAACGGGATGAGTTTTTGCAAGTTTGCGGGTAGGGTGGTGCCTTTATTCAATTTTTTAATAACATCCGAAAATTCTGAATGTTGGACCACCTGTGCAATTTTTAGAAAACTCAAGTTTAGCTCTTCTGAAGTCAGATCTTGGCCCCTGGAAGATTTTGGTGGTCGCCTGATCCATCGTCACATATATGCGACCACATGAAGCAATTTTTTATGAGAAGAGAATTTTTCAATGAGGTCCAATATAGAATTTTTCTCAACAGTCGAAATTAATGTACATAAATGTAGTTTTCTTCTTCTCTAATGCTTCGTCTTCTGGTGAGAGCTGGAAGTGGTTATTAAGTGGCCATAATGCAGGGTCTTCTAGGAGGAACTGTGGACCGCCAAACCATATTGAATTTTTCAATTCGTCCACGTTACAACCCCGAGACACTTGATCCGCAGGATTTTGTTTCGTTGGCACATGTCGCCAATGTACTTTGTCAGTCAACTCTTGGATTTCGGACACTCTGTTTGCGACGAAGGTTTGTAGTGAAGATGGATGTGTTTTAATCCAATGTAAAACGATTTCAGAGTCTGTCCAAAATGTAATATTTTCGAAATGTCGACTCAACATAGGCGCTACTCTTGACCATAATTTCGAAAGAAGATGTGCTGCGAGAGCTCAAGACGCGGAAGAGATTTGGTCTTCAGCGGAGCCACTCTAGACTTTGCAGTAAGCAGCATGCATTTAATACCACTAGCAGATTGGCTTCGTATGTATATGCAGCATCCGTACGCCCTTATTGAGGCGTCGGAGAAGCCATGTATTTGGCAGACGGCACTCGACTCAACGTTTACGTAACGAGGAATGCTTATCGATGAGAGCTGCATTAGGTTGGCTTTAAAGTTCTGCCAGCTAGTGTCAAGGCGCAATGGAATCGACTCATCCCAATCTAGTTTTTGGATCCAAAGCTCTTGCAATAAGATTTTTGCTTTGGTAACTAGTGGGGCTAGTAATCCAAGAGGATCAAAAAAGCGAGTAGAAACTGACAATATGTTTCGTTTAGTGGCTCGCAGATCGTTAAAAGTGTCATGTAAAACAAATCCTCTTTCGGCAACCAATGGATTCCTAACGTTTTAGTGGAACTTTTGTCATTGAAGCTTAATGACTTTTCAGTGCAATCACTGTCGAAAAATTTAGGGTGGTTCGAAAACCATTTCGTTAAGGTGAATCCGGCCGAGTTTAATATTTGAATTACCTCACTTCTCAAAAGATCTAGAGACTCAAAATTTTCGGACCCTGTTAATAAATCATCAACATAAAAATCTCTTTTGATGGCCAATGAACCGAGTGGATATTTCATTGTATTGGCATCACTGAGCATTTGCAAACACCGTGTTGCGAGAAATGGAGCAGGCGCAGTGCCGTATGTTACGGTGTTAAGACGAAAAATTTGAATTTGCTCAGAAGGATGCTCTCTCCACACAATAAGCTGACAATTTCTGTCTTCTTCATGCATAATTATTTGACGGTACATTTTAGTAATGTCCGCTGTTAGTGCATACTTATGTAAGCGAAAACGAAGAAGAGTTGAGTATAACTCTTCTTGGATGGTTGGACCTACCATCAAAAGTTCATTCAACGCTATTTGAGTTGAAGATCGACTCGAGGCATCAAATACAACACGTAATTTGGTTGTTGTGCTCTCGGGCCTTAAAACGCATTGATTCAGAATGAAGTAGTGTGGCTCGCTCGGGATCTTTTGTTGGGCTCATGTGACACAGTGCTCTATATTCATTCATAAAGTCCAGATACATTATACGAAGTTCTGGATCTTCTAATGTCCTTCTCTCCGGGGCTGAAACCGCCGAACTGCGGTTTCATAGAAGTGACCGATTAACTTCAGCTTTAAAAGGCATTCTGACTTGAAACCGTCCTGAAGACAATACTTGAGTTTTATTTACGAAAAATTTTTCACACTCTTGTTGCTCTTGTGTGAATTTAATGCCATTTGAATCTGAAGGTAATTCTTCTAGAGCCCGAAATATTTGGACTACTGAATCTGTTGACGTAAAGTTTTGTTCAGCTTGGCATAATGTGCTATGTAATCTGGGAGGAGAACTTAAATTGCTGGCGTATTTGCGAGATACAATCCATCCTAAAAGGGTTTTCTGAAGAGTTGGTTGGTTAGGACCATTTTTAATTTGACCAACAGCTAAAAGATCGAAAAATGTTTCAGCACCCAATAGGATATCCTCTTTTTTAGATTTGTGGAATTCTGGGTCCGCCAATTCAATATTGTGCGGAATTTTCCAGCCACAAACATTGATTTTATGGTCTGGATGATTTGCCGAAATGCATCGCATTACCCAGAATTCCGCCGAAAATTCAAAATTATTTAACCGCGACTTGACAAATGCGGTTAGTTTTGACACCACTTTTGTATAGGAATTGCCAATTCCTATCACGCTTAATGTTTTGTGCTGACGTTGACTCCGCAACTTCTGTGCCAAGTCCTCCGTCATAAGGTTGACCTGGGAGCCTGAGTCCAGCAAAGCTCTCGGAGGCAGGTAATCTCCACAGCTGGTCCTTAAAATTACTGCAGTTGCCAACATTACCCGATCCGGCATACTCGCAGTATGCATGGCATGTGTGGTGGATGGTTGCGGATGAGGTGCAGCGGGGAAGGAGACTGGATACTGGTGCAGCAATGTGTGATGCGATCGATTGCACACACGACATCGATCCGCTCTGCACTTAGAGACCGTGTGCCCCTTACGCAAACAGTTTATGCATAAGGGCACCGATTTCACGAACTCGAACCTCTGCTGCACCGGAAGCGCCTTGAAAGAGGGGCAGGCAGTTAAATGGTGATCCCTCGATTTGCACTGTTGACAAAGAGACTGCCTCGTATTTGCTGCAACTAGCGCCGATTTGGTCCTGTCCATGTGTTGTTGTTTGCCATGACTCGCATTGCTTGTATGTATGGGCTTCGTCCTAGAGTGTGATGCTCCTTCCGCTGATAGCTGCTGGTATCGTCGATTTAGGGTGGGTTCACAGTCCTTCCACAGTGGCAGTTTGTCATAGTCCAGCGCTTCTTCCTATTTGGATCGGGTGGCAGGGTCAACCTTTGTCATTACTAAATGTATGATTATTGCGTTCGTTATTTGTTTTTCATCACCCAGCGATAGCAACGAATCATATACCGCTGACACTTCGTCAATCATTGAACGCAGGGAAGGCGCAGAAGGCTTTGGGATTGTTGGCAGCTCAAAAAGTTTAGATATTGTATTGAAAAATATCAAACATTTATTATCATAAACTTTTTTGAGACTTGCCAACGCTTTCGGATAATTTTCATCCGACATCTGAAACGCTTTAACTGTTCCCAGAGCCTCTCTAGATAGACAATTTACCGAATGGTTAAATTTTTCTATATCTGGGATATTTGGATCATTATGAACCAAGCTCTCAAACAAACTCATAAAATTTTTAAACTCTGTATATTCTCCCTTGAATTTCGGCAAATTCATTTTAGGGAGCCTTGAGCTGTGAGAAGCTACGAAAGATGTTTCGGCAAGTGAATTTTTATTTTTTGCTAAAATTGACTTTATTATGGACTTCGTTTCAACGATGATATCCTCTAACTCCCCTCGGGCCATGTCGTCTTCATCAATTTCTTCAATCTTTGATTGGCACTTCATTAATTTTTCACTATGTGAATTTAATATATCGAGACGACATTCCAATTCTATTGGATCTAAAGACATAGTCTTTTCGAGAAGGCCCGTTTTAATGCGCAAAATACTACTTTTCGCAACCGTTCTTTGACGTCTTAACGATTTTAAGTCCGTCAACTCCTTGCTTGGAGACAGGTTTGCGAGAGTTGGCTTTGGCTTGCTCATTTTGCGTTGGTTAAATTAAATTTCCCAAAGAAAGACTATAACGGTTGGCAACAGATATATTAAGAATCGATATGGCGAAAACGACAAAATATATATCGATTCCCGAATATACGAAAGCCAAACCAATAGCAATAAAAGTTGACAACAAATATATTTGGAATCGATTACGAAAACGAGAAAAATAATATCGATTCCCAAGTATACGAAAGCCAAACCAATAAATGCGCAATATGAACAATAGCACTAATTAATAGTAATTTAATCGGAAAATGTCCGAACGAAAATCGACAAAAATTGCGAAAAAACTACCGATAATTGCACACGCGGATCGAAAAAATTGCGAAAAACGAGATAATTTAATTTTGCAATTAATAATTTTTTCACCTTTATTTCAAAATAAAGCGCTACCGCAAAATCCCAAAATCCCTTATTCACCTTGAATTCGTATATGTACGTATGAGTATGTACTAATATATACATGTATGTATGTATGTATAATAAATACAATCCAATACAATATAGTCAATATGATATAAAGTGAAAAGGGAGAGCCAAAAACTGAAAGTGCACTTGTTTTGTTGTAGTTTGCTTTTTTTTCCACTGCTTTCAGTAATTTGCACTCGTTACCTGTTGTCGGCTGTTTGCCGGCGCTTACGTCCCTTTGGCACAGGACGCAGCGGCAGCTCATTCCCACGACGGCAGCGGATTGATGACAGTAGCGACTTGATGGCGGCAGCGACTGATGGCAGCAGCGATTGATGGCAGCAGCGAGTGATGGCGGCAGCGATTGATGGCAGCGACGTGATGGAGTTGACGTAGCAAAATTGGACACTTAGCGGCACTATAGTTACGGGGTTTGGTAGCGGCACTGGAAGCGGTAAGTAATAGTGGTACTTCACTATTACGGCACAAGAAACGGCAGGTTTGTAGCGGAAGTTTTTAGCGGCACTTCACAGTTTTAATTTTAACTTTTTTCTTATACGTCACTTTTAAACAATATAATTATTATTTTTCAATTGTAACGTTTAACCGAGATTATTTCCAACACTTTGCACGATTATTATGGAACTCACTGTACTTTCAATTTCTTCTCTTTCGTCTTGTTTTTTTGAAACGTACATATGCATGTAAGTAGAGTACCGATTTTTTCTAATTTTTTCACACTCCACGTTATGTATATATGTATTAGCCTGTTCGTTAAAAATTTTTATTCGAAATTTGTATCACGAAAGCTGAAAGTAGTTGAGACTTGATAAGAAAATGAATCTACGAAAATTTCACGCCTCTCGGACCACGCCTTATAGTGCCGATAGAAAATTGTATTGTTAATTGCACGTCACTCATACCCCAATGGTACATTCGCTGAATTATGTATGATACATTACACAAAATTATAATTATTTACAACTTTTAAAACTTTGTTTTGAACACTTCTGATATATTTTCCTATGTTCTTGTATGCATTGCAAAATATAACCCCAATCACTTTCATTTTTGGTTAGCAATCCATGGTAATCTTGCATTAGTTTTACGGCTCTTTCTGCAGTGTCGTTAACTACTTTAAGAGAGTTTATTATTTTTTTGCCATCCATATATGAAGCCTGCGTCTGCCATGTTTCTGGGTTGAAATCCGAGAAGCTGGTATCTATCTGCAGCCTTGAAAACAATTTGAGACTGTTGGAAGATATGAAATGCTCCATGGTCTCGTCTGTAAGACAATAATTTAAGAATAAAATAAAAATTTAAGAGTATTATTCTCATATTATACCTAACAATTGTCCCATGTCTTGTGAACTTAGAATAAGTTTTTTGCATCCATCGCATCTGCCGGGTTTTTTAAGAGCACTGACCATTTTGACTTTTGTCTCTACTGATAGTCTGTCCTCAAAAAAGGCTAAAGCGGCTGCTTCCTCTGTCAAATACCATAAATGGTTAGAAAATTTTCGCAGTGCAGCATCGCTGGTTGTAAAATCAATGCTTTCATAATATTTTAAACTTTTTATTATATTTAAATCGTCAACGGGAGCAGCAGTAGCGTCGGAGCATTTGAACTAAATCTTAATATAAAATCGCACTATGAAAATGCAGACATTAGCTAGTGCTGCTTTTTGTTCTTCCTGCATAGGATATTGAGCTCGGAACAGGAATATTTTTAAACAGTAAATAGCGCGTGCTATCCATCTGGCTTGATGCATTGCTCCTGGAGGACGAAGTCGGATTCGTGTACCGCTTTTTATATCCAAGAAGATTAATGTCAATTCTAAAAGCTCTTGATAGTCTTCTCTAACTAGACTTTTTTTTAATTGTTGTGCAGCAAAATTTGCAATGTCATCGATTACATCGTTAATGCTTTCACGGCAATGTTCATCCTCCATACCACTTTGATATTTTTCTCTGTCAAGCTTTGACCAAGATTTCTTAAATTCTTTAAAAAACGGAATATCGGGGCTTGATGTGAAGTGTGGAAGTTTAGCTTCAAACACTCCTCTCAGTGCCTCTGCGAATGGTAGGCACCTTGTCGTGGTGCAGGGGCTTAAACCGCAGCACAGCACAGCATCTCTCAGCCACCGGAGATGATGCTGCAGAGCATCGCCCTCGGTGGCTGGCAGAGGCTGCATGTGCACGGTGACCAAGAGCTACGACCTCCTAATCCAGGGTGTTATGCGACCCGTGCCCATTGGATGATTTGCAGTCAGGAGGTAAATTCGGCTGTGTTCGTACGGAGCCTTCCCAACACCGGGCCGCCTTGGGAAGTACCGGTGGCCTTACTGCGTCAAGGGGCTCTGGCGCAGCGGACTTTTAGACTCCCCTTCTTTAAGACTAGACCGGGAGGCTTACAACACGAGCCGAACGGTCGTAAGAACAAGATGGATCAACAACAACAACAACAAACAACAAAAACAACGGCAACGACCAAAGCAACGACAATCAAAACGGCGGACACGGACAGCAGCAGCAATAGTACCGCAAGCAATAGTGGCCCAGGGGCTAAGCGAAAGTTTAGCTTCCTGGACGCCCTGTCGCCGGAAGAGCGTGCACTCTTTGAAGAGCACGCGCGCGACGACGGCGATGTGCCCTCTTGCAGCGGCACTCAGCGTAGCGCGACAACCGTAATTCGCGCAAACGCTACCCCCGCAACCCCCTCGAGCAGGATCGACTGCGGAGAGGAGGGTGGTTTCACGAAAGTGGAATCAAGGGGTGAACGTAAAAGAAGACGGCAACGAGGGAACATTCCTTGTAACCCGGAGCCAGGACGGCCAGGAGGTCATGACGACCCACGTAGATCGGGAATGAGTGGAGCCACTCTTAAGTGGTACCTAAGATTCCTTGAGGACGGCATGACCCCGGAGTCAGCTGAAAGGCGGGCTCTGGGTAGGAGCAGTGGGAAAGACCCCTCTCCTAACAATGCACGACGCACAGGTACCAATGGTGGATCGGCCGCGACAAAACGCAGGAACCGAAGGCGTCGCCGTGCTAAAGCAGCCTCGTCGGAGGGACGGAGCGTAGCAAGGCCGGCGACCCAAGAGGCACCTAGTCGATCAGAGAAAAGGAAGGGTGGCCAAATAACGCCTCAGGAGCCACCAAAGCCCAAGAGAATACGGGAAGATAAACCACAGGAGGCCAGTGGTAAGCGCTCCAACCCCAACCAGCAGCCAATAAGTACCGCGAGCCGTAAATACTCAGAGGCTGTAAGTAGCATCCGAATGGCAGTGTTGCCCCGTAATTACCCGGCGGAGGCCCTAGGGCCTGAGCAACTTACAGCTCTCCAGGACTGCCTGGTAAATGCCATGTCTATCGGCGACAGTTTCACTGGCGCCTTTAACGGCATTTTCTTCAAGGGCGGCATGCTGCTGGTCGACTGCCAGGACGAGAAGTCGGCCACCTGGCTGAAGGAGATCACGCCAAGGCTAGTGGGTTGGAAGGGCCCGGCCCTGTGTGTAAGGAGAGGGGAAGAAATACCGCAACTACACAACATGGTGGCGTTCTTTCCGAGAAGTGCAGATAAAAGCTACGACTTCGCGCTCAGTCTGGTGAGAAACCAGAACTAAGGTTTAAGTACCTCGGCGTGGAAAGTTGTAGCAAGCAGTGTTGAGGGTTCCGGGTGGAACCTCAACATCACGATGGATAACGAGTCCTACAAGTATATAAGGCTGAAGGGATTCAGACTGAATATCCGCTTCGGCAAGATTGTGGTGCGGCCATGGAGGCCCAAGGCTGCGTCCACGAGCCAAGAAGCTAAGACGGGGATGAACGTAGCACCAGCTCCACCCGTAACTCGGACAGCGGCGGAATCCCCCAACGAACCCATCTCGGCTGGGCAAGTTGCGACCACCGCCGCGGATGCAGACGAAAGCAACGAGCGAGAAGACACGATGCCATCCACCCAGGAGTTTTTGGAAGGGCTGGAGATGCAGGTCGATGAAGAGGACGAAGACGGGGACCTGTCTCTCATGGAACCGATTCTGTAGGCTCCAGCACCGGCATAGAAGTGGCCCAGGTGAACCTACATCACGCATCGGCAGTCATCGTGAAGAGGTTCATCTGGAATAACCTGGGCATCCTTCTAATCCAGGAACCTTGGGTGTTCAGAGGAGAGGTAAGAGGCCTCAACATGAGAAGGAGCAAGGTAATCTGGGATCTAGCGAGAGACCCCGATCTTGTGTAGTCGTTAGAGCCGATATAGACTTTTTCTGTATTTCAGAGTTTCTAACGCAAGACCTGGTGGCGGCGCAGGTGAAGGACAAGGAAGGATCGGACTTCGTACTTGCATCCGCATACTTTCCGGGAGAGACAGCCACAGCACCCCCCCCATCGATACTTGGTCTGGCGGAGTATTGTAAATCCAACAATCTCCCCCTGACCATAGGATGTGACGCAACTGCTCATCACACGGAAGGGGGTAGCACGAACTGCAACATGAGGGGTGAGTCACTGCTTGAATTCATAATTAGTAATAATATTAACATTGAGAATGTGGGTTGTGAGCCAACCTTCGTAACAAGTGTCCGCAGGGAGGTCCTAGACATTACCCTAAGCAATGACAACATGATCGGGTTGATCTCGCAGTGGCGGATATCAAAAGAGCCCTCACTGTCAGATCACAGGATCATTCGTTTTGCTCTGAGGGTGGTAGTCGGGGACCGACCTCCGACTCGTACCCCTAGAAATACAAATTGGGGCACTTTCAAAGAGATCTTAAGTAGGAATATAAGTGTAGTGGAGCAGGCGGATGTTATGTCCACCACAGTTGGACTGGAGAGCAGACTGAGTGCCATAAACCAGTCCATTGTGGACGCCTATCATTGTGCCTGTCCATTGAAAGCGACCACCAGCAAACAAGGCTGCCCCTGGTGGTCCAGTAAACTCTTAGCCCTCAGACTCAAGGTGCGTAGGCGTTCAACAAAGCCAAGCGCACAGGCAGCTGGGAGGACTACAAATAGCACCTAACAGCCTACAACAAGGAGATTAGGCTTGCCAAGTCAAACAGTTTCAGGAAGTTCTGTGATAGCGTTTCCTCGACCCCGGAGGCAGCTCGACTGCACAAGGCGTTGTCGAAGGGTAAGACGGACACAGTATTATCCCTAAAGAGACAGGACGGGACATATACGACAAGCGCGGAGGAGAGGGCAGAAACACTCCTACAAACGCACTTCCCGGAGACGGTTCAAGCTGACCTAACCCCAACCTTGGTCACACGCTGGCCGGATCGCTCAGACTGGCTGACTGCAAGGAACCTGTTCACTGCAGACTCAGTCAGATGGACACTGGCCTCCTTTTCGAGCTACAAGTCACCGGGAGTGGACGGCGTCTTCCCGGCCCTATTGCAGCAAGGTATGGACATCCTCCTACCACACCTGCTGGGGCTGATGAGAGACAGCTTGGCGATGTCGTATATCCCCGAGCCGTGGAGAATAGCAAAAGTGATTTTCATCCCCAAGATAGGGAGAAGAGACTATTCGTTAGCCAAATCGTTGCGGCCTATTAGTCTCACGTCCTTTATTCTGAAGGGGATGGAAAAAGTAATAGACAACCATATTAGATCGGAAGCGCTGAAGATTGCACCCCTACATGCCAGACAACACGCGTACAGGGCGGGTAGATCTACAAACACCGCTCAGTACCAACACGCGTCTGAGCTGCAGGATTCGCTGGATAATGGCGAGGTTGCGATCTGCGCCTTCCTTGATATCGAGGGTGCCTTTGATAATGCGTCTCACACTAGCGTCATCAAAGCACTCGAGAGAAGGAACGTGAACCCCTCGATACGCAGATGGATAGAAGCCCTTCTGCGCACTAGGGTTGCAGAAACAACAGTGGGAGAAAGTAAAATTCGCTTTGGCACCACGAGGGGCTGCCCACAGGGTGGAGTACTGTCCCCTCTGCTTTGGAGCCTGATAGTAGACGAACTACTCGAGTTGCTCACCAGCAATGGAATCCTCTGTCAAGGGTACGCGGACGACATTGTCATAATGGCGAGAGGAAGATTTGAGAACACTCTCTGTGACATTGTTCAAAGGGGCTTAAACTTGGCGAAGGAATGGTGTAACACGGTAGGGTTAAACATCAACCCAGCAAAAACCACCGTGATCCCATTCACTAGGCGGAGATCTCTTCCGGGCCTGAGGACCCAAACAATTGGAGGCACAGAGGTGGAAATGTCTAGGGAGGTCAAATTCCTTGGCGTCACCCTAGACTCAACGCTGAAATGGAGCAGGCATTTGGACTTAACGCTGTCCAAAGCAACTAGAGCACTTATGATTTGCAGACGCCTAGCCGGGAGATCATGGGGATGCAAGCCAAACATCATGAGATGGCTGTATACCATGATAGTAAGGCCCATCGTCACCTATGGAGCGGTTGCCTGGGCCACCAAAAGCAGCACAGTCCTCTGTGATTCAGAGACTGTCAAAGCTGCAAAGACTTGCATGTGTCTGTGCTTCGGGGGCAATGCGTACATGCCCCACAGTGGCACTGGAAGTCTTATTAGAGCTCACACCGCTGCATCAGGTGATCAAGCTAGCAGCAAAGCACGCCATGCTGCTAATGTCAGCAGAAGGCTGCGGGAAAGGGAAGATAATGTCCTCTAGACAGATGGACGCTCTAGCGGAGAGCACACCGCTGGCCCTCCTCCGAAGAGACGGCACAACAAGGAAAATAAACTTCAAAAAGCATTTCAAAGTAACTCTAGGCAGTAAGAAGGAGTGGAATGATTCCACGCTGGAAAGACTGCTGGAAGACAGTACCATTCAGTGGTACACAGATGGCTCGAAAACACCGGAAGGCATTGGGGCAGGTATTGCGGGTCCGCGAACCAAGCTATCCATACCTATGGGCTGCTTCCCAAGCATCTTCCAGGCTGAAGTTCTTGCCATCAGTCAGTGCGCTGAAATCAACCTCAGCCGCAACTATCGTAACCAGCGCATAGCTATTCTCAGCGATAGTCAAGCGGCACTAAAAGCGATCTCATCGCACGAGACCAAATCGCTTTTAGTGGAAGAATGCATAGGAAGGCTAAACCGCCTGTCCCTGTGCAACTGGGCGTAGAAGGAAACGAGAAGGCTGACGAGCTGGCCCGCACGGCGGCAGCGTCCAAGATGTGGGGACTAGAGCCGTTCGTAGCAGTAGGACCCCACACTCTTAAGAAGCTGCTCCGCACGGAGGAGGCGGCAGGCAGCAAGTATGCGCCACGCCAAGCTGCTCCTAGGAGGATATAACCTCTCCAGGTTTAAGGAATTAATTAACCTCCCCCGTGAGAAATTCCGAATCCTCGTCGCAGTCTACACAGGGCACTGTAAGCTCAGGAAGCACCTGTCCAACATGGGCATGGTCTCCTGTGCTAACTGCCGGTTCTGCGACCTGGAACAGGAAACACCAGCACACTTTATCCTACATTGCACAGCAATCTGTGGAAAAAGGCTTAAGACCCTGGATTCCATCTTTATCAGCAGCGATCACATCACCTCACTAGCGCCCGGCAAACTACTGGAATTTTTCAGACTGCTGGGGCTTTGGGAGGTCATGTGATACAGGAGAGGGCACAATGGACCCTAGGTCGCGGTGCAGAACCTCAATAATATTCTTATCTTATCTTATCTCCTCTCAGTACTATCTCAAATATATGGTGTCGACAAGGGCGATAAAGCAGCTCTCTATCAAGCATTTGCTCTAAGAGCATACAGGCACCACTCAATCGGCCAGTGTTTGAAGCTGTAGTGTCACAGCATAATGCCTGCACTTTTTCCGATACATTCCACTCCTCCAACGCATTATATACTGCTATTGCTTGTTCTTTGCCCGTTGAATTTGGCATGTTTGAAACGGCAAGAAGTTGGTCATGGTCCATTCCTGAAACAACCACTGGCAACCGCTCAGCACTCTTATCATGGACATCTTGATTATAAAATGTATGTTATTTTTAGATACCTGCCTCTAATCTTTGTAAATAAAATCAAATTTGTACTTACTTAATGATGGCAGCATCTTACCATCCCAATGCACAACAAGGAATGGCGGAAGTGATGATTTAAACTTCTCTTTAATCAGCTCAGCTTGCACAGAGCGCAGGTGTTTTCTTTGATGATAAATTGACGTTTGAGTTATAACCAAGTCGTCAACATTGTGGCCAAGAGCTTCTGCAACCACTTGTAATATATAAACTGCATTCCGTACACTTACTTGGCATCGATCTTGGACAGAAACTAATTTTGCCGTTATAAAATGTTTTTGGCCTCTCTTGACTACTCTCGATTTCTTCAGTGACGGTATAGCTTCGGCTTGATCACTATCCACTTTGTTTGAATCATCAGAAATACTGCTAAATGATATTTTTCCCGGTTGAATTTTTTGTTCAGCAATATTTCGCTCCCGACGTTCTTCTTCATCATGCCTTCTTTTTTGCCTTTTTTCCTCTGCTTGACATAAATTAAAATCGACTGATCCAAGGTAACCAACACGACCCTGCTGTCTTTTTCCTACAAGAAAAAGCCTATCTTCTTCAACCTTTACGAGTTTCATAACATCTGCATGCGCAACATCAAATAAATTGTCCAAATTTTTAACAAAAGCTTTTTCTTTTTCACGCTAAGAATCACCGGACTTTTTATTATTTTTCTGCAGAAAACGCCACTCGACATACAATTTTTGCATTTTTTTAGTGCAATGGTGCTTTTCTTTAGTGGGCAAACGAGCCGTTTCCCAAAATATTAGTACTTCTCGAATTACAAGATTTGCACTTTCACACACAGATAACTTTACTACACGAATATTAAAAAAAAGTACCTGTAGCACTTGCTTATTTGATGGTAGTTTCGAGCCCAGAATACTCAAGTTGATCGAACCAACCAAAAATATTTTATTTTTATTTCTTAAATCCATTTCACTTCAAATCACTCTTTCTTGCTTGTAAATATAAACAGAATGAGCTCACCGTAAAATGAGAAACGCCAAAAAGCATTGACGCCGAGACGGTGTAACGGTACTATCTTGCTCATCCAAGAATCATAGTGCAAACAATACCAAAACAATAACGTTAGTGTTAGCAAAAGGCGTCTAGACGAAATGGTAAGTTGTCATCAATTGAGAAATATAGTTTTTGGAAATTGATTTTAACAAAAAAATTGTTTTCTTAATTCAATGCATTGATAATTTGATATAGTAAGAGACGAAATAAACTCGAATGAAGCAATATAAAATAATAATTTGTGAAATGTAAATAATTTTTTGTAATGTATCATACATAATTCAACGAAGATACCATTGGGGTATGACTGACGTGCAATTAATAATAGAATTTTCTATCGGCACTATAAGGCGTGGTCCGAGAAGCGTGAAATTTTCGTAGATTCATTTTTTTATCAAGTCTCAACTATTTTCAGCTTTCGTGACAAAAATTTCGAATAAAATAATTTTCCCATACAAAGTAAGAACAGCCTAATATGTATGTATGTAAATTATGCTTGTCACTTAGCCTTTTTGTGTATGTATGTATATAAGTATTAAATACTTTTCACGCCACTTTTTCTTTTTGTTATCACTTTAGTTATGTGTTTTATGTTTTATAATTATTTTTCCTCTTTTGTGTCTTTTTGAAATCTTTATAATATATATTTGTTTTAGGTGTTGTTTTCTCTTTTTTATGTTTAATTTATTTCCACTTCACTTTCACGAAGGACCGAAAACGAAACGAATTGACAGGCAATTAGTTAAGAAACGAAAACGAAAGTAATGAAAAATATACTAAGCTCACGCACTTAGTCCCTGCTCGGGCGCCATGAAAAATCTCAAGCGTTTTTGAGATGCGAAAAAATAAAACTGGGAATGCGCGAATAATTAAAAGCTTAATTGCCTGTCACGAGAAAAAAAGATTCCGACAAATGAAAAGGACACGTCCGTTCGATTTCACGTTTCTTAATACAATGCTTCAATTATTCCGTTCTTGGAATTGCTTAGCCTAAATCTTAAAACTAACGGCTTAAGCTAGTGGTAATGTAAATACAAGAGGTAAGTAATTATCTTTCGTTAAATATTGTAATAGAATTAAGGTAAGAAATAAATAAATGTAATATAAATGTATTATTAAGGTAAGTATGCTATTTGTACAATTCAATATTTATAAGTTCAATTTCATAAGTTCTAATAATAATTTTATATCTCATTTTTCTAATTTAGATTTAGATTTACAAAAGATGTCGCTTGGCGCAACAGAATGTGTTTTCAAGTGTTGTATTAATTGTGAAATTTTATATTTTTTAAAATGCGTTACGCAGTGTTCGGGTGTAATAATAATAATGGTAAAAATTGTGCTACGAAATGGAGATTTTTCCATTTCCCTAAAGATAAAGCAGTAGTAAAACAATGGATTCATTTTTGTCGTAATACGGACGGATGTTAAAAATGCATGCATTTGTGAAGTGCACTTCGCGCCAGAAGCCTTCAAAAGAAACTTGCAGTTTGAAATGGGTAATTATAGCATTTTGATTACAATAATTTTACTTTTATAACTACTCTTGCAGGTTTAAGTTCGCGGAATCCAACTAAGTTGCTACCTAGCGCTTTTCCCACGTTAACCACTGCTCCTGCAGAGGCTAATGGATGGCAGAAAAGAATGGAGTCTCGTTCCAAAAAAGAGATGTTAACAACAATGTTGTAGAATACCGCCCTGTTGAAGTAATTCAAGAAGACGAGGTTGGAGAGGTACCTCAAACTGCAGGAGAGGAGGGCATCGATGAGAAAGACGAGAAAATACTGCATTTGGAAACAGAAATGTTAGTCCTAATTGATATTGATGAAGTATCTTTTTCTTAAATAAGTATGTGTATTTCTTATTCTTTTTAGACAAAGGCTGAATAATGTTGTTAGAACTTTGATAAGTGCAAAAACGACCAGTTAGCAGAAATTAAACGCCTTTGGATTTCCATTAAAACCTCGGAATTCCACAGTAATGATTTGGAGCAAAACCTTAGCTGCATTTTCAACAACGGCTAGGTAAGTGCCCAAATTCTAAAAAGTATGTTGCAAAATATATTAAAGTTCATTACACATACATAGATTGAAAAATTAAGGGATTTGCATACTAAGCACTGTTTCTTATCCTAATTATATTAATAATCTTAACTAACAATTTATTCCAGTATGTATGTTTATTATATTTTTGTAGGTAATATTTTTCAACGTGTGTCAGTTGATCTAAACTCCACTTACCCAACTGAAAAAAATGATGACTTAGAGATTCTCAACAACGACGGACCTGACAATTTGGCAGGGTACATCTGCCACAAACTTGGTAAAGTCAACCCCGAAATTTCATTGCGCAATCTTGTTTCTGTCATTCTTGGGATACGCTTATATACTCGTCCACGTATGTCATGATGCCAGATTACGATAGAAGTGTTAAGATCACGTAAGTCGTAATTCGAGGTACAGTTATTTACGTGACAAGTGATACGTTCACGGATATAATGATTTGACCCCTGGTACTATTATATAAATCGTTAAATGGATATGTATAAAAAAAGTAAAAACAAAGAACAGCCACTTCAATCCTTCTAATCGCTAATAATGAATACAGAACAACTAATGGAACAATTTCTTATAGCATTTTGTACAGCCTTTGCGGACGAGCAATTAACTGTCGTAATTGTAATGTTTTCAGAAATTGGTTAACATATTTTCAAGTGTTGCCTTTAGTTCACCTACTCGGAGGCTTTTAAGACAATAATGGGTATGATTGGAAGAAATAGTCAGGGCATTGCGACGAGTCCGTCGACGGAATTACTAAAAAAAGTAAACGATTTACCAATGCCTGAAGGTGATAATACAAATTTGACGAATATATTGATGATATTTAAAATAAAGTGGGAGAATTTAAGTTAACAATTACTTAATACAGACGAAACTCTTTATAAGGAGTTCCAAGGGGCTGGATATTTACTCAGCTATAAAAAAAATTTTGTTCCTTTCAACATTTTTTATTTGTAATAGTCAGTTATTTTGGATTGAAGTATGTTCATTTTTCAACTTTTCTTCTTCAATATAATTGGCTAATACATTTAAAGAATTAAACACAGTATTTGGCGTAGGTTTTCATTTCCAAATAGGTTTGGAAACCTTCAACGGATGAAGAAAGTTGTCCCTATGTGTATTCATCTGAATCTGTTAAAAGAGAAGTAATAATGTACATCAGAAAATTATTAGCCACAGATTTTCTTTATGATTGTTTCTTTACATGAGATAGCTGGTACTCCAAAATTTTCTTGAACACTTTCGATGATATCAGAGTCAACATTGTTGTAGTCTTTAAATGTTGCATTAATATTAGCAACTGTGAAGAAATGAAGCAATGAAGACTCTAAAAAGGCGAATTGGGATAGTGGTTTTCTCCGCGCCAAGGCATACTATTGTTCTTTGTTGTGCCAACTTTTACAAATCCTGCTTTTCTAAAACAGTTCGCAATTGTCTTGGATTTTACTTTGAGATCCCACATTTTGCTTCACTTTCGTATGGCATCCAGCAAATTTATGCGCGTGGAAGGTTCGTTCTCCTCCATTTGTAACAAAATATTGGTTTTTCTGTAATGCGTTTTAATATTACAAATTATGCCCTCATCCATTGGATGAAGTAACGAGATCATGTTGGGTGGGAAAAAAGCAATTTCAATATTTTTCAATTGGCCTTTAACATCTCAGCAAAGAGCAAAACCGGTCATATTGCATACCACCATAACAATAATCATCTCTTTGCTATTTTCCCCCAAAGCACTTCTCATTTTGAAACGCAATCGTTTTATTTGGTAAGCACTTAAAAATTATTTTTCTAACAATTTGGCAAGACATTCGTTACCCATTCATCTCTAGTTTGGATTTTCACCGCACAATGTTTTTTGAACAATGCCGTAACGATTTTTAAATTTTTCAAGCCAGCCTACTTCAAATTCTCCGTGGCCCAATGCTTTAGCGAATTGTTTTGCTTTTTTCTCAGCATTAGCCCAGACAGAAGAAGATTCCTACCTCGTGCGACGTATATCCATTTCAACAAACAACTTGAACTCAAAGGTTCAAATTCGAAGCTTCTTGCGTTTAATACTGGATGCATTAACTGTGACACTGGTTAAAAGCTTATCCTTTTATTTTAAAACCGTAGATAAGCTACTGGAAGGAATTCCAAATTTCTTAATAATGTCTTTTTTTGAAGCTTTTCCCTTTTAAACTTCATTTATGATCATTGCTTTTTTCCACAGTAATACTTATGCGCGGAGTGATTTACAACTTACTATGGCAAACTGATAGCGACTGCAAAAAATAGGAGAGATGGTAATGATTTCAGTTGACACTTGCCAAGTTCGGTTGTTCCCCGAAATACACTTTCAATTTAATGGAAAATAAACGAGCATCAATCTCTGCTTGTGCATTGTACACCAGAGATAAAGAGATGTCCAACTCATCTCTTATTGGAAGTGAGAGGACAATTGCTAAACATCAAAACCTCCTGAACTCGAACAGCTGATTTTGACGTTTAGCAATTGGAAAAGAGAGACGACGGACGGAGAAAGTGTGTTGCTGGCTGCAGCGAGGAAGAGTTTTTAATTTTCCAAACAGTGGAACGAATCTCGAACGGTAAGTAATTAAAAAAACATTAAATAGTGCAAAAAGTGATAAGCATATTTAGGTGACTTTGTGGAAAATTCGAAACCGTGAATTTAATTAAAAATGGTTTTCGATAATTTGTTGAAATATGTGTTTCGATATTGTAATTCAAATAGTAATTTTGGATTTCGGATTATAGTAAAATTTAAATGAAGTTCCGTATATTTTCAAGTGTGAAGATGTTAAAAATAAGTTTTCGATAACAGTAAGAAGTGTTAATATAATATATATTATATATATTATATATATTATATTTAGTAACGACTTGTCTTTGAATATTTATGATAGCTATAAAATCGAAAAATATCGAACTTTTAAATATTGAACGGGTTTATTAAAATAAAAGTTAATTTTTTAGGAACTATTATTATTATATATATTTTATGATTATATTTAACATTTCGTGTATTATATATTATTTTATAATAGGCGTAAATGTTAGCTCAAACGTTTAGATGTTTTTGAAGATCTCGATGAAAAAACACCTAACAATATTTTTGCGTGTGAGTGGCATTTTTCTGAAGAAATGCGTAACGCAAAAAAATTGCGTCCGAGAGCCCTTCCGGACAATAATTTAATTATTGAGCCAATATTTAACGCCCCAAATTCTTTTTTTGAAAATAGAAATGGGCGTAGAAGATTTTCTTCCCCAAAAAGACCTTGCCTCACATGCAAACGGTGCATCGAGGCAGCTGCTTCCGCTTTTAGAAAATGAAGACCGCGATATAATTTTAGAGTTTCTGCCACCTCTTGAGGAGGAACTAATGAAGAATAGTGATAAAGCCGTGCAAACAGATAGGGGTCTGACAACAGGGACAGAAAAAAATGTCGCCAATTGCTTACCGCTACCTGAAGCACCAACTGAGTTTTCCCTCGGCACTTTACATAATTTTGTCACAGATTGGCCTCGTTTCCCATGTTGCACCCAAAGCAGCATCAACTTAGGAGTAAGGGATTTTCGTTCGAACAAAAGTTCATATCAGTTCTTTGTGATGAAATGTCACTGAAATATCATTTGCAGTATGATAGGAAATTTGATAGGGTGATAGGTCTTGAAAATTATGGCGATGAAAATCGCACATTTAGAATAGCCACTGTTCACATGACTTATGAGCTTTCCATAACATCCCACATCCGACATCACATGAAATCACAACACATCATCACACAACAGTTCATAACACACACCACTACACACACACGCATCATAATCAGCACCTAACACTGCTCATCATACAACACAACAACCACACGACCATTAAAGAGTCGACTCTAGTACTCACCACCCAAACCATTAAAACAGATACATCCGAACGACATCTTCTCATTAGATTCCATCCGTGAACTAGAATGTTTGATATCTCTTTCGCTTATACCCGAGTCTATCGTGTCGCCAACAATGAGTCGTAGTCCATCCGTCCAAAACCAGAAGGATACGGATAAGTATTTTCGCGCGAATTACGATATAATAAAACTCCGGTTTACCGTACTGAGCGGCTTGCCGTCCAGTTTATTAATCATCATTTTATTCTTTACAAAAATCTTATTTCCTAAATTTACCTGAAGCCGTTGTGCTGACTTGACATTCCTCAGCATCAACGACCCGGCATATCTTATATATGTACATATGTATGTAGTTGAATCTGAAGATTCAACTTACATTTCAGAGAAATAAAAATATTTAAAAAATACTTGTCTTTTTTTGTGTGTTGACGAGTTTGACAGTGGTGGAGTCGTTTGACGACGCAACTCCCCCAGCGTTACTGTTTGAACTCTCCTGAGTTCTTGTATTTACAATTTTTATTTTTGTTGTTTTTTTCTTTAATATTATTACTAGGATTGCTACTACTACCATTACAATGATTATCAATGATATATTAATACCATATGATACATTTTTATGGTATTTTAATTCTGCAATTTCTTTTATGTTTTCTATATTTTTTATTGCAATATCATTGAATGTTAATTTTGGTGTGTAACTTTGGTTTAATTTTTCGGCAGGGTATATAATTGTATGAATATATTCTGTTTTATTATTTTTAAATTCTTGTTTTAAAATTTCCATTTTACAATTTACAAATTTGATTATATAGTTATTTTTTAATACAATTTTTCTGTCATCGCAGTTTTGTTTTATTACATCATTTTTTGCATTTCTTATTAATATTGTGTCATCGCTTATTTCTTGTATTGATGTTTTGTTATTATATTTAAATTCGCAAGTATTTGAAAATATGCAGCTTTTACTCAATTTTAGATTTTTAAATGCTTTATTTTCTACATAATCAAAATAGTTTTCGCCAATTTTTATAACGAATTTTTCTTTTTCAATAATTTGTAATTTATTTCTATTTGGCATTGGGGTTATTAATTGAATCTTAGTTTGAAAAAATGTTCTTGGTATCTGAATTGCAAATATTATTGTATCGTTTCTGTATACTACTACTCCTACTTTTGATAATTTTAGTTTGTAAAAATCAATCTCGTATTTTTCAATTTCTTCCCTAGTTAACATACTTGGATGTACCATATTGTATTTAGCCGCCGCTATATTATTTTGTATTTCTTGAACTTTACTTTCTATGAATTTTAGTTTATTCATTTCATCATTATACAAAATTTTACTTTCAATTCTATTTTCCTCTTTGTTTATTATATTTAAAGTTTCTATTATTTGTTTCCTATCTGATTCTATAGTTCCTTTTAATAACTTTAGTGATCTATTTAAATGTTCATTAATTACTATTTGTTTATTTAAATTTACAATGGCATTATGGCCATTTTCTTCAATAATTTTTAAATGGTTCAAAATGTCTTGTCTGTCATCATCATCCATGACTCCAAACAACCATTTATATGCTATTCCTCCTATATTTATCAAGCCTCTTTTATTTCTCTTTTTGATATTCGGTGTTATTGATGTGATTTTTGCTTTTATATTTTTTATTTCATCAAACAAAATTTCTTTATTTTCAATATTTAGTTTTTCAATATTTTCTTTAACCTGATCAACTATGTCTGCTATCTTGTTCGGATTTATAGTATGTATAACTGTACTTATTTCGTTAACTATTTCTATGTCCGCTGTTTGTATAATTGTATACCCCGCATCTTCTATTATTGGTGTAATTTGCAAAAGTGCTGTCACCAATGATATGATTATTGTTAAAAAAATAATTACTATCGTCATCTGTAAAAGTAAAAATGTATAACCGTTTTAGGTTTTGATTTAAAAAAAACTTAAATTGGATTTTAGTCGCCTCTTACGACAGGCATCTCTTACCATGGGTATATTCTAGAAAGACCCCTTACCCACTGGGGTAAAAAAATCATGTATATATATGTAGTATTATCTCCATTAAATGCCCTTAGACTGAATGAATCGTCATCATCCTCATTTGGATTTTCTATGTTTGCTAATTTCATTGGTCTTTTTATATTTGCCGGATGGACGTTTTGTAAGGGAAATATTCTGAAATATGGTTGATCCTTATGCCGTACTCTTTTGTAGTTTTTAATTGGTCCTGTTTGTCTGTTTTCTATATATTCTTCTCTGTTTTGATTTAATTTGGCTATTGTTTTCTGTTTTACTGTATTTATTCTATCTTGTAATATGGATGGACAAATGTTTTCTTTGGCGTCCCTTGGAGAACATTTGATAGTTGAGTGGTACCTATCGTTATAGTTGCATATAACAATTTGTATCCTCATTTCTGTTGAAAGACTAGAGTCCTCAATTCCTGTTAGTTTTTCCAACAAGGTTGAGTGCAGTCTCTCAATGTCTGCATTTCCTGTATGGCTATTTGGTTTTGTGTGATGGACTTCTACATTTTCGGCATTTAAATATTGTATTAATTGTTCTGCTCTAAACTCATTATCCATAATAATTTTTTTAGGTTTACCGAATTTCGCAAAATGTTCCATAATTATTGTCTTTTTAGCTCTCCAGTTTCTGTCTGTTATTCTGTAAGCTGCTGCGAATTTTGTTAATTTGTCAATTACTGTTACAAATGATTGCTTATTGAAATGAAATATATCTACATGAAGTATCTCATTTTTATTGGTTGGAGTTTCAGTTAGGTGAAATTTAGGTTTAATGGGTTTCCTATCGTATTTGATTTGTTGGCATTTTTGGCAATTATTTATTATCAATTGTATTTCTTCTTTGAATTTTGGAAAATATATTTTATCTTTTAATGTATTATAGGTTTCATTTATGCCACTATGCATAGATTCTTTTGTATGGTATAGTGATATTTGCTTATGTAGTTCTTCTTCTTCTTCTATTTCTGATGCTCTTTTTGTGCATTTTATAAATTTTAAACTTCTATCTTGAGCAATCATTTCAATAAGTAGTTTTTGTATTTTATGGTAATCTGCTTCAGATACTTCTGAAAATATTCCTACAATTCCGTTTCCTTTTATATATTTTTTTAATGTTTCCTTGTTCTCTTCTTTTTCATCCATTGGGTTTATTTCAATTATTTTTCTTCCATGGAGTCTTTGCATTTGCTGTTTGTGTCTATATGTTAATATAATTTGAATTTTATATTTATTAAAAATTCCTTATTTAATTGGAAAGTGTTCAAACAGTTCTTCATCTGCTGAATGAATTGTTTCTGACAATTCTAAGTTTGATTCATTGTCGTTACCTTCTTTTATTTTTGGTGAGTTTTCAATTCGACTCAAGAAATCAGCTACAACATTATTTTTTCCATTTAAATATTCTATTTCAAAGTTGTATTCTTGCAATTTCAATAACCATCTCTGATGGCGTTGAGAAAATTCTTTTCCTTTATATTTATTAACAAGATATTTGATCGGACAGTGATCGGTTATTATTTTAAATTTATTGCCATATATATCTATATGGTCGAAAATATGTAATAGAGAAAATTACCGCTAAAAATTCTTTGTCTGTCGTTGAATATTTTTGCTCATGATTGTTTAGAGTTCTTGAAATATAGCATACTGGTTGGCCTTGCTGTGAAAGCACTGCTCCAATAGCATAGTCACTAGCATCAGTTGTGATACTGAATTCTTTGTCGTACTCTGGGAATTTGAGAGTTGGGTAAGATGAAATGAGTGCTTTTAAATTTTCAAAGCTTTCAATATATTGTGGATCTTTAGAGTTTATTTTATTGCCCTTTTTCAAATATTTTATCATGGGGTAAGCTATTTTAGAATAATCTTTTATGAATTTTCGATAATATCCTGTTGCTCCTAAAAATCCTTTTAACTGTTTCTCAGTTTTTGGTATTGGTAGCTTTTGAATTGCTATAATTTTATCAGTATTAGGCTTGATGCCTTCTTTTGTTAAAATGTGTCCTAGGAATGTAGTTTCTCTTTGAAGAAAACTGCATTTATCTGCCTGTATTTTTAATTTATTCTCTTGTAGTTTCAAAAAAATTTTTTTTAATGAGTTTATGTGCTCTTCTAATGAAGTTGAAAAAATTAATATGTCATCTAAATATACGACACATATTTTATTTATATATTCCCTCAATATGTCATTCATAAATCTCTGAAAAGTAGCTGGGGCATTTTTCAACCCGAAAGGCATTCGGACGTATTCATATAGTCCTGCCGGAGTGACAAAAGCTGTTTTCTGGATGTCCCTTTCTGCCATTAAAATCTGATGGTAACCTTTTGCTAGATCTATGGTGCTAAAGTACTGTGCTTTTCCCAATTTATCTAAGATTCCTTCGATATTCGGTAGAGGATACTTATCGTCTACAGTCAATTGGTTTAACCTCCTATAATCAACCACTAGCCTGAATTTTTGTATTCCTGAATTATCTATCTTTTTCGGTATTATTAGAATAGGTGAGCTATATCTACTGTGACTTTTTCTAATTATCCCTTGCTCTTCTAATTCAGAAATTTGTCTTCTTACTTCTTCTTCATGTTTTGGAGGTAATCTATAAATTCTTGAATTTATTTGTTGATCCGTAACTGTTTTAATTTCATGAACTACTGCTTTTGCATTTGTGAGCTTGTCCCCTTCTTTATAGATAAGTTTATTGAAATGCTTTAATAATTTTTCGATTTCCTTTTTCTCATTTGATTTTAAATGATCAAGGTTGATGTTCTTTACTTCACTTATATCTAATGAATAAACTTGCTCTTGCATAGTTTTCATATAGAATGGAAGATTCACACCATTTTTCAAAATTATTGTCATTTTTTCGATATCAATGGTTTTGACGTTTTTAAAAAGGAAATCATTTCCTATTAACAAATCATATGGTTTATTAAAATCCATTAATAACCATCTCATTCTGGCGTTTTCTGGGTATTTGAATTCTTTGGGACAAGGGCTTTTTACCTTAACATTTGGCGTTTTAATTATTCCGTTTAACGTATTCACCAAAGTGCTTTCACTTTCAAGCACTGGTAATTTAAATTTTTCGAAACTAGATTTTTTCATTATACTTATGGTTGAACCTGAGTCGACCAAAGCATAAAATTTTTTCTCAAAAAATGTTAATATTATTATAATTTTGTTTGATGATTCCGAGGCTAATTTGTAAAAAACTCCTCGTTCGTGTTTGATTCTTGTGAATCACCTCTCCTACTCATTGTGTCTACGTCCATGGGTTCTGGTCCCCTATTTTGTACTTGTTGTCTACTATTTACTGAATTTCTTTGCTGTTGTGAGTAATTATAATGATTTTGATTTGTTGAATTTCTTTGCTGTTGTGAGTAATTATAATGATTTTGATTTGTTCGAACCTGTTCTGAATAATTTGTACGATTTTGCCATCGAGGCTGTCTTGTTTGATTGGATTGCTGTCCATGAAGGTTTATTTGACGTTGTCCGGATTGTGGACGATACTGTTGTTCAGAAAAATTTTGATTTTGTGAACGATATTGTCCTGAATAGAAATTTTTGTTGTTAACACCATTATTTTTGGTATTAGCTTGAAAATTGTTTCCCCCCTTTTTTAGATAAGGATTTAGATTTCCTTCATCCAACCCAATAAATTTATAAATTTCATTCGCCATTTCCGTTAATGATGTGACCGATTGCACTGTATATGCAAATGTCCCTGATGCTAATTGCTTTATTCGCTGAATTAGCATTCCCGAAAAATTTCTCTCATAGTGTCACCATTTTCGCTTAGTGCACTATATTCTGTTATATCATCCACGATTTCGTTTAATCTTTTACTTAATTCCGCTATACTATTTACTTTAAGAATCGAAATTTCTTTTGTGATCAACATTTGATTTTTTGTGGGTCTATAATGTTGCCTTAATTTAGTTTTACAACTTTCCCAATTTTCAGGTGGGTTTATTTGCAAAAAATTTTTTGCTGATCCACCAATTTTCAAATCATAAATAACCCTGAATACTATTTCTTCCTGCCCTACATAGTCCCTTCGTACCCTGTCAACTGCTTCAATGAAGGATGGCAATTTTTTTACAATTCCTTCAAAGGGAGATACATATCTGAAGTCTTTTTCGACTCTTTGCCTAATTGTAAGCTGATTTATTGCTGCATTTTGTGAAGCTATCTGTGTTAACGATGCCAAGCATCGAGTTAGCATTTCTATTTGCTCTGCCATATTTTTTATTTTTATTATTTTTTTTTTTTTTTATTTTTTATTTTCTTTTTTTTTTTTACAAAGAAAGTAATGGCTTCAAATAAAACTACTACTTAAATTACTAAATTATTAGTTGAATATTATTTTACCTTGCTGTTGGTGCTGCTGTTGCTGTTGTTTTTTTTTTTTTTTTGTTTTGCTAAAGCTGCTGCTGCTGTCTTCTCTGTTGCTGCTGTTGATATTGTTGTTTTTTGTTTTGTTAAAGCTGCTTCTGCTGTCTCCGCTGTTGCTGCTGTTGATGTAGTTGTTTTTGTATTAAAGGTAATCCAAATGCAGTAATCCAATGGAATATTTTAGAGCTCACTTTTAGGGTTTTCAACAGTTTTCTTTATTTTTTCTCAAAATAATTTTTGTTTTGCACTTTCACAAATTCTTTCACTTTTTGAATTATGTTTTTGCTTTTGCTATAGTTTTCCAACTCAAATGTATTATTTTGTTCTGCTTTGGGATTTATATAATTAGCTGTATCTTTGCCACTTTTCTTTTAATAACAGTACTTTTGTTTAATAATAATTTATTTAGCTTTTGTTTAGCTTTTCTTTGCTAGCTGAGCGAAGCTGAGAGAGAATATGGAACCGTTCCGTTCGACTGCGCCAATTACGATATAATAAAACTCCGGTTTACCGTACTGAGCGGCTTGCCGTCCAGTTTATTAATCATCATTTTATTCTTTACAAAAATCTTATTTCCTAAATTTACCTGAAGCCGTTGTGCTGACTTGACATTCCTCAGCATCAACGACCCGGCATATCTTATATATGTACATATGTATGTAGTTGAATCTGAAGATTCAACTTACATTTCAGAGAAATAAAAATATTTAAAAAATACTTGTCTTTTTTTGTGTGTTGACGAGTTTGACAGTGGTGGAGTCGTTTGACGACGCAACTCGCGCTATGTGCGTGTATGGTGACTCCCCAGGAATAAAAATATTTTTTAAAGAATAAACAGGACGTATTATTTCAATAATTGTTATTATATTGAATAATAAATTTTTATAACGTTTAAATAATCTCGTGTGTTTGCGCTCTCACATTCGATTTATAGGTACTTTCCGTACTTAAGTATACAAATGCCTCAATTGTACAAGAGGTCCTTCGAGCCTTTTAGGGAGGCACCGAAGCTAAACACCACAAAAGTAAAATAGAAAACGAAAAATAAAAATTAAATACATACATACATACACGTAAAAGGAAAAAAAAGAAAAGTTAAAAAGTGCAAACCAGTGCGGGCAGATATTAACAAATTGCAATAAACGGGAACGAAGTAACACAAAACAAAGATCAATACCTCAACTCTTAAAAATAACAAATAATATAAAAATCACAAGAACAATAATAAGTCGAAAGAGTCTAACCCGCAAACAAGAGAAGAGGAAGAGAACTACAATTCAACAGAGACAGCGTGAGACACACAACAAGGAACAATAGCGATAGAGAGAGAGCAAAAAAGAGAGAGCATACGTACATACATAAATAAATAAAATGATTGCAGCTTCTCGACGTCGAACCTTCCTTGTGTTTGTTGGCGTGCGTTTTTTGCTGCACAGAGGCGGGTTCGAATCTTGGCTGCAACAAGATAGTGGTCCGAGTCGATGTTAGGATCTCGGAGCGCACGCACGTCTAGAACAGTGGAGACGTGTCTTCCGTCTATCACAACGTGATCGATCTGGTTGGTGGCTTTTCGATCCGGAGACAGCCAGGTAGCTTGAAGTATCTTCTTCTGCTGGAATCTAGTACCACAGATAACCATATGTCGGGCCGCGGCGAAGTCAATCAGCCTCAACCCATTTGGGGATGTTACGTCGTGGAGGCTGAATTTACCTACCGTCGTGCCAAAGATACTTTCTTTGCCCACCCTGGCGTTAAAGTCGCCAAGCACGATTTTGACATCGTGGCGGGGCAGCGCTCATAGGTGTGCTCCAAGCGCTCATAGAAGGCATCTTTGGTCACATCGTCCGTCTCTTCCGTCGGGGCATGGACGCAAATCAGCGATATGTTGAAGAACATCGCTTTGATGCGGATTGTGGCATTCACCGGATTGAATGATAGTACTCGTCGACGGAGTCTCTCTCCCACCACGAATCCAACACCAAACTTGCGCTCCTTTATATGGCCACTGTAGTAAATGCATAAGGACCTACTCATCTTTGTCCTTGTTCCGTCCATCACATTTCTTGGACGGCGGTGATGTCAGCCTTGATTTTCGTAAGGACAGCAACCAGCTGGGCAGTGGCACCTTCCCAATTAAGGGACCGGACATTCTTCTGGACATTCGTAGTCTTTATTTCGTTTGCCAAGGTCGTCATCAAAGGGGGTCTCTCATCCGAGGCTGGTTGCTACTTTTCATTGGGGGTGTTTTTTTTACGTGGCGGGTCCCAAACCCAGTTCACAACCCTATGTAGGCGATGTTTCGCCTTCTCACTTTAGCTCGCCTTCAAAAGGATGTTCTTAGGCTACCCAGAGGATACTTGGTCAAAGACCGGAAGTCGTGAGCTGCTTGAGTCATATGTAAAAGAATCGTTTCTGGCCACTCCCAAGTGAATGACGATTAGAGAACTAGCCTCACTTGCGTGAACTTCTACACATGACTCCATCCTGAAAAAAATATATACATACAAACATATATAAATATAAATTATAAATATTTATTACAATTCTTTCGCGCTCTCATCAAACAATTATGAATACGCGTATACATACACACATATATTTACGTGCACTTCGCTCATTATATCCCTGCCAACCATGGCTACCCGCTTGTGACAAATATTCCAATACAGCTACACATTTTTTCTCTATACACTAACACCAACGCACATTTTCGGGTTATTTTCTGTTTACCTAAATGCGATGAAAAAAAGTTTGTTTCATTTCTTGATTTATTTGAATGAGTGCGAAGGAGAAAACATAATTGTCAATAGTGACAATAGAAAATCCCAAAAAGGGTAATAAAAAAAAAGATTGAAAGACGCATGTCGTACATACATACATAGAATGTATTTTATGCGTTTAAGGCGGCCTGCAGAATCTAATATAATATGTGAAAACAAATGTTTGTTTTTTATTTTAAATTATCAAATAATTTTTATCTTTTCTTTCAGATGTTATTATTATTTTTATTTAATTATTCTTCTTTTCACATTTTATCACCATTTTTATTTAACAAATCTTTGCTTTCAGAGTAAATTCTATTTGATTTAATATATTTTATTCTTTCAGATAACATTAATCTTTTTTCAGATATTATTATCATTTTATACAATTAATCTTTCTTTTTCTTTTAGATATTACAAATTCAATGTAATTATTATTTATTTTCAGATATTAATAACCTTTATTTTATTTCAGGTATTTGTCTTTTATAATCTTTATTCAGATGAATTTATTTTTTTAAATTAAATATATTTTTATTTATGAAATGTTAGCGTTAATATATTTAATTACAATAAATTACAATTTTATGTAAATATTTAATAAAAATAATAAAATTAATAATTTAAAAATTAAAACGTTTTCTTTGAAATTTTAATAAATTTTTAAATTAGGAATTAAAAAATGCAACCCTGCATCAGCTGTTTAAAAAGCAACCCTGCATCTGCTATTTAAAAAGAGAAAACGCAACCTTGCATCAGCCGTCCATTGGGGATATTAGAGCAGGACAGATATACTTTTTTATATGGCACTGCTGAATGAGCGCAACAAAGATGTATGATCACATGTATACGTACGTGAGTGGGTAGAATATTCGCTCGGGCTATGGCAAACTACACATGTTTACCCTATTGATTACCCACAGGCTTACCCACTGATTATCTGGTTTTTTACCCGCTCATGGTTGGCAGGGTATATTTACTAATTACTTACATATATACATAATATATATAAGAATTATACCTAACTACAAATGATACGATCAAAACTATACAAAAACGAAAACATCATATGCTACATATAAAACATATGAAAATAAATACATACATACAAACAATTTTATTTATTGCATTTTTCTTTCGCGTTCTTGATATGTTTACAGATACAAATATACAAAAGAAGGGCGAGTGAACTGAAGATACATTGATACACTTCAAAAAATTTTCAGTCACATTAAAAAAAAATAATTGTTATTGTTATCGAACAAGAATTTTAAGCTAAAAGTTTCAAACCCAATTCAAATTAATGCAATCTGACAAATCAAGAGATGTTAAACCAAAAGCACCTCTATCATTAGAAATTCCGAATATGGTTGATGAAGATAAACCACAAGGCACACGTGCAGAAGCTATACGCTCAAAGCAGAGTATAAAACAAAAAAGATCAAAAGATCATACAATATCGAGATTTACCACTGAAAGTGATAGTTTTATAAGATATATACCGACTGGTGCGTTAGTATCTGCTATCTTTATCGATTGTACAGTGAGAATTTCATGACATTTCATTGATTGGAAGTGAAGTTCGTGCGTTTTAAATGTTGGTATGTTTGCGTTATCGGTGTGAAAATGAGCTTCGAAAAAAGAGCCTACGTAACAATTTGTTTTAAAATTGGTAAAACTTTTGCCGAAACGTTTCAATTGATGAAACAAGTTTATGGCAATGATTGCCTATCCCGTAGCAGAGTGCACGAGTGGTTTCACCGTTTTCACAGCGGTGGTGAGGACATAAATGACGATCAACATATGGGCCAACCAAAATCCGTGATCACCGGAAATTCCATCGAAACTGTGCGTGAATTCATCAAAAATCAGCCGAAATCATCATTGAAATTCATGGAAACGGAATTGAACATTGCCAAATTTATCGCATTTTGACCGAACATTTGGGCTTGCGAAAGATGTATGCACGGTTTGTTCCGCACAAATTGACTGACGACTAAAAATTGCTCAGAATCTGTCTCATCGATCGACACTTGTGACCGATTATTTGACCAAAAATGACATTTGAACCATTAACAACTCCCCGTATTCACCTGATGTGGCACCGTGTGACTTCTTCCTTTTTGGAAAAATGCATTTGCCCATGAAGGGAAAACGTTATGCAGACGTAGAGGCCATTCAAAAGGCTTGCGCCGGCATACTAGCGGCCATACCGGCCAACGATCTGAAACACTCGGTCGACATGCTTTTGGACTGTGCAAAAAGCTGTATTGAAGCAGAAGGATACTATTTTGAATAAAGTAAATTGATTTTGCCGAAAAAACCATTTGCACTGTTGTTTGTTATTGTCCTGCTTACTTTAGAACGCACCTTGTATTACTGACATCACGGTATCAGTTTTGAATATAAAACTTGAAATTGTTATTAATCTGTGGGAACGCCTTCTGGCAGCGTACGATACAGTACTAGATACTGACGACGCTGAACTCCCAGAAAATATAAAAGCTTCGGCGACAGCTAAGTATGATAACTGCCGAGATCAGTACGAATTAAAAAACAACTAACAAAGGGAATGATAACTGAACAAATATGTTTATTTAGGCGGGTAGAGCCACTGCTCCCTCTCCCGGAGTAGTTACAATACCAAAAGAAGACATGAAGTACCAGCTTGTGATACTGAAGTTTTCAATGGATATTATGATCAATGGCCTCTTTCCAGGACAGGTTTTCTGCCGTTTATATAAACCATCCTAACTCTCACAAGCACAAAAGTTATACCATCTAAGATACAAAACAAAAGGGGAAGCAGGCAGTGTCGTCAACCCATTCGGTTTAAATGAATAATATTTTAAGCTGGCTTTGGAAGCACTAGTCGAAAGATACGAAAATGGAAGAGTTATGATAGAAACCCAATAAAAACTTTATTGTATTTACCAAAAATTTAACAAGAAACCAGCCAAGAATTGCATATCAGTGTTAAAAACACAAAATATCTCTACAAAATCGTGGGACCCTATGATTGTAACTATTTGTGCAGAAACACTCCCTGATGCTACGTTACTACGACAGGAACAATCACTACTGGAAAGGAAAAAAATGCCCACATTGGAACAAAAGAAAACATTCCTCACTGCTCAATACGAGATAGCTGAGCGAATTGACAACAAAAATATGCATAGCTCTAAATATTCATCAAAATGACTCAGGTAAAAACTTGTTTAAGCCTCATACCAGCAATAATGTGCAATACAATAGACACGTTAATAAAAGTCACACATTCGTGTCAAACCAAACTAATAAATGTTAACCATTATGTGTCAAACCAAACTAATAAATGGCAACCATTATGTGAAATTTGTAAGGCAGGTCATAAAACAAGATCTTGCGAGAAATTTAAAAAACTATCAGTTTCTGACCGGAACAATCTTGTCAGACAACATAAGCTTTGCATCAACTGTCTGTCGAATGCTCATACGATAAAATACTGTGAAAGCAATTTTGAAAATATGAAGCAAAATAAATTTCAATAAACGACGGGATTGGTCCCTACAACTGCATCAAGTAATTCCGAAACCTCAAATCCCGAAAAAAGGGAAGAACAACCATGTTGCCCTAAAGCAGCAAAAATTCAAGCGCTACTTTCAGAAAATGAAAGCAAAATTCTTTTACCCACTGCGCTCATCACCATAGAACATAAGGGTGATTTATTCAAACTAAGAGCACTAATAGATCAAGGCTTTCAAATATTCTTTATATCATCAAAGGCTCAAAATCGGCTCAAATTGCCAATTAAACATTCAAATTTCAAAATTTCGGAAATGCGCTGATCAAGTACCCAAAATTTCACCAAAATATGCCCAATCACCATAGTATCTCCAAATGCGGATATAAGAATAGATGCAAAAGCCATCGTTCTACCGCAACTTACAAATTTGCTTCCAAGCTATGAGAGAAATAAAATACTCTGGAAAAAATGATCACGTCTCAAATTAGTAGATCCTAATTCTCATACTCCATCACAAATCGACATATTATTAGTCAGTGACTTAATACCTCAAATAATTCTTAAAGGTATTGAAAAAATCTCCAATAAATTTTTAGCCCAAAATACAATTTTTGAGTGGATTATAAGTGGCAAGTCCCTGAAAAAATCATTTCATTCACCACAAAAATGGAAAATATCTCAAACGAGGATTTAAATAATCAACTTAAAAAATTCTGGGAAACAGAAGAATTATCCCAAACTACCCTACTTTCAGAAAAAGACCAGGCATGCGAAGCCTATTACAAGTCCACAACAACAAGAAACGAGCATGGTCGTTATGTTGTGTGACTACCATACAAATCAACTTTTCCTGAAACCATAGCTCTAGTTCACCCTAGAATATCAGCAGTCCAGAAATTTCGAAGCCTGGAAAAAAGCATGATAAACAAAAGTGAGCATAAATCAGCATATGATAATGTGATGGACGAATATCTTGACCTCACCATGTGGAAGAAACTGTACCATATGAAAAAGTATCTAAAGGTAGATATTTACCTTATTATCTTCCACATCATGGAATAATATGACCTGATAAAATTACAACAAAAATACGAGTGGTTTTCAATGCCTCAAAGAGTATGAGCTCAGGCAAATCACTCAATGATGTACTATACACAGGACCAACCTGATCTCATGACGCTAGTTCTAAATTGGCGCATGTTTAAATACGTTTTCATTGGGAATGTATAATAGAAGAAAGGTATAGGCAAATTCTGGTATGACCACGGTTTCCAACGCATAGTCTTCCGCAAATATAACAATAGTCCAAATCACAAACTTAAAACAGTAACCTTTGGCATCAATTGCGCACCCTATTTGGCCATTAGAACATTACATGTACTGACAAATACAAATTTGCTTTTAGCATCTTCTGTGTTGCAAATACAAATATACATGGAGGATATACTATCAAGTATCCTGTAGTTCGACTGGTGTTAAGCGATTACCAGAGCGCGAATTCTACTAGCGATTTCATGCATTATCGCTAGTTAGTCTTTTCGCTAATGATTTGTAATGCAACGAGGCATCAAATCTGAAAAAACCCACCCCTAAAAAACGAAAATCAATGCGTATATGAAATTGCAATAACAACAATGTGCGAGCAGATCAAAATTCAACAGAAATTTAGTGTCCCGTACTATTTCTGCAGAAATTCGCAGGAATTGTAGTTCGATCGATCGCTCAGTCTGCCGTTGTAATTTTTACACTAAATTGTTTAGATCTTGAGTGTAAATTTTAGTTGAAGAGCAGGCGAAAAAGGTCAATAAAGAACGGACATTCCTTAAATAAAAATAATTTATTTTAGTGTTGTTAGTGAAAAAATTAAAGTCGAATAAAAAAATAAAAAAGTGAAGTGTAAAGTAATTTATAAGGTATACATTAATACCATAATAATCAATCAATATAATATTAACGTTAAAAAATTTTGCAAGTGAAACAAAACAAATAATAATAATAAAGAAGTTATAATAATAAAAAATAAAAACAAATGAAGGTAGCTAAGAAAATTGTAGGTGGGAGACATCTGCGTAGACTAGTAAGGAATGAGAGGTACAGGTGCGTTAAAAAGTTTAGAAGTGCTACTTTGCAGGATTTTATGCCAGAAAAATCGGTGCCCAATGTGCAAATAGCTAATAATTTACAGGAAATGGAAGTAGAAGAAAATTTAAATGTTTTTGAAGAAGATTCTGGAAAGAGTTTCAATTTAAATGAAGAATTAAGAGAATGGTACATAAAACATAGAGTTTCACGCGCATGTGCAATAGACTTGATACAAACTCTTCGCGGTATAAATGTTAATGTGAGTTCCTTTTATAAGTCCGATTGTCCGTCCAAGCCAAATATTTCAACTATTGCTGGTGGCGAATACTTGCATGTAGGATTAAAATGGCAATTAAATAATATAGACAAATTGATTCAGTTAGACGACACCTTGAACATTGATATTAACATAGATGGTTTACCGCTTTTTCAAAGTTCAAGAATTCAGTTTTCGCCAATTTTAATTCGTATAAATAATATTCAGGGAATGACAGTTTTCCCTGTTGGTGTTTTTGTTGGAAAGTCAAAACCTAAAAGCTGTGAGGAATATTTAAACTCCTTATTTTCCGAAATTACCGACTTAATTGAACATGGCTTGCAATTGAAAAACAAGACTATTAAAATAGATATTAGGGCTATAGTTTGTGATGCTCCCTCACGAGCTTATATTAGTGGAACTCCGTCACATACCTCCCGGTATGGTTGCTCCAAATGTACACAGGTAGGTCGAAAAATAGATGGTGTTTTGACATACAGGAATACCTCTAGTGATTTAATAACTGATGAGGATTTCTCGAACAGAAAGTACCCTGAACATCATAGTTCACATTTTGTATCACAAAAGAACGTACTTGAAAATTTAAACATTTCAATGGTCAGCCAGATTCCATTGGATTGTATGCATCTCATAGACTTAGGCATTATGCGCAAATTTTTATGCAGATTGTTGAACAATAAAGTTTCCTTTAAACTTTCCCTTCTAAATAAAAACAACATTTCTAAAAAACTAGTTTCTATTAGCTACCACATTCCAAAGGAGTTTGTTCGAAAACCAAGACCTCTAGAAGATTTGGTGCATTGGAAGGCAATCGAATTTAGACAGTTTTTATTATACACTGGCATTATAGCACTGAAAGGTGAGGTACATGAAGATATTTATTACACCTTCCTTTTATTGCACTGCGCATATAGGCTTCTTTGTTGCTCTAAGCAACGAGATTCAAACTTAGACACTGCCCAATTCATGCTCAATGACTTTGTAGAAAACTTCCCCATTTTGTTTGGTGAAAACAGTGTTTCTTATAACGTTCACAGTCTTCTGCATTTAAAGCAAACCTTGGATCTGGATCTTGCTACTCTTTTGAAAATTATTTGCAGTACCTAAAGAAAATGATAAAAAGGCCTTCAAAAATCTTAGAGCAGCTACATCGTTCTTAGGGATCTATGTTATAGATTTAGCAGATTCTGGAGCTGATATTGCAAAATTTGCTTTATCAGAATTAGAATGTAAGGCTTTCGCAATTCCCTTTGAAGGCAAACATATTGTAATACCAATGCTCCATTTTTATTACATGCGAAAACATTTTTGTTACCTGTAAATACGTATTACTAAATATATTATAATATACATATATAAATATCTTCAATAAAATAAAGCAGTAAAAAACGATACATTAACATGAAATCTAGTGATAATAAAACTAAAAAAATAACAATAATAGTAATAAGTAACAAATAAAATAAAAATAAAAAATAAATAAATATAAAAATTGCGAAATAAAAAGTAATAAATTACAGAAGGCAATATGGATGGTCCGAACCCAAAACGAATTAAAAGACTTGCTACAATCAAGAATATACAGAAAGGCATGTAAATGCGAAGATAAAGTATAAGCTGCCAACAAGTATATTCCTCTTTTCATTCATATATATTTTTTATTTCTAGAACTGATGGAAAGAAAAATGAGCCAAATTTCTGCACAGTACCAAGTGCTCCTAGAAGAAGTAGCGCAGCAGAAAGTCCTCATTCAGCAGCTTCTGAAAGAACGCACCGACGACTCATCGATAATGAGAGAATTTCCAATTAAAAACATAACAGATTTGGGCCGAATTAATGAAAATATAGAAGTTCGCGGAAAGAAGAACTACGTAAGTAATATTTTTTCTTTCGATTTCCTTATTTAAAATACGTTTCAGTAAATTTCGATTTTTATTTTTATTTTTACCGTTTCAACCCTTTACTTTCTTGCAGATCAAATGTATGACTCAAATTCTCCAGGGTTCTGGAGTGGTGAAAAACCTGAAGAATATTATAACAGACGAATTGGCCATGCAGTACAATATTGATGGAGTGTTGGGCAAAGATTCGCTCAAAAGCTTTACAAATTTTTTCGACGCCCTTATTGGTAAGAACAGGACAAGCTTTTTAATTAAAACAGTTGATAACAAATATATTTTAATTATTTTAGAGTCCATTCCTACCGGGATAGACGCTGGATCGCCAGAGAATCAACTGCGCCAAGCCCTTCAGCGTCAAAAAAAAACGCGTAATAAAAAAAAAAAAATCATTTAGTAAATAAAGAAAATAAATGATTAATAAATAACAATATAATATAAGATAGTACATATTTTAAAACTACTAAGTAAGAAAATAAATTAAAAAATACATATGTATAATTGAATTTAATAAATCTATTGCTTTGAATTTCATAAAAATTTCTTTTATTTTCGTAACTGGTTCAGTAGAATCGCTAGCGAGTTAGAATTAATGAAATTGCTAACGATTTTGAATTAGTCAAACCACCTGCAATTTCGAATTAACGAAATCACTAACGATTTGGAGTCAGTCAAATCACTAGCCATTTTGAATTAATGAAAACGCTAGCGATTCTGTATTAGCGATTCACTAACGATTTTGGAACTAGTCATTTCACCAATGACTGGTAATGCAGCGTCGCACCGATCGATTACTCTCGTAGGACATTGCAATGTAAAAATCGTTAGTCAAATAACATTGCGAGTAATCGGGCTGGAACTGGTTCTAATGATTAGGAATTAGTCATATCGTTAGCTCTTCCCCGATGGTACCGAACTACAGGGTAGCCACAGTATCGCATTAGTGTGCGAATCATTAGCGAAAGTTAAGAAATACATCAAATCACCCTGAAATAATAATATATATACAAAGGAAGATTTATTAAATACAGACTTCCTTAAATTTGAAAAGGCTAGTACAACCAAAACTCTAGGGCTTCAATGGAATGCGATAACGGATCAATTATTATATACAATTGAGTCAATATTATGGCCAAAGTCCCCGCTCGGAATATTATACCTCCGGAAAGTCGGAAATTTGAAAATTTTCATATCACTCCAGAAGAGGATGATATTCTCCACCGATTTTCATTATTTCCTAGAGCACTAAGAGTAGTCACTTACATGAACAAATTCACCCAAAGACTTAACCAAGAAATGAAAGGAATACCAAATGATCCTTGCGTACAACTAACGCATTCCGACTTGCAACATGCAAAAGTTAATCTCGTCACATACATCCAAGCTCGCTATTTCAGTTTCTCGAAAGACGACCACTCGAAAAGGGAAGCTCTGTTCTCGTCTTAAGTCATTTTTGGACACTAAGGGATTAATAAGGGCAAATGGAAGATTTTCAAACTCCAGCCTTAGTTATAACGAACGACATCTCATAATTATTCCAGAGAAATCCCGTTTTACTTACCTTCATCTAGCATATCTCCACCAGCTTACACTGTATGGTAAGCATCGCTTAATGCAAAAAATGGTCCGTCAAGAATTTTATATACCGAACTAAAGCCACAAATCAAAAGGACGATTTTCATGTGTAAACCATTTACCATGTACAAACACAAAATGCGTACGCAGATCATGGCAGCTTTACCACCTGAACGCTGCAATTATGCTCTACCCTTTACCGTCTCTGGGGTTTTGCTTTACCTTTCCAGAAAAAGGCCTCGATGTTAAAGTCTTCCTCATTTAGAAAAGGGTATGTGGCTGTCTTTGTATGTTTTACGACAAAGGCAGTACACCTCGAGCTTTGTTCAGATATGACTACTACGGCTTTTCTTGCAGCATTTGCGCGCTTTGTCGGACGTCGTGGATTTCCTTCAAATAAAATGAGAGACAATGAGATTCTCCATCACGAACTCAGCCACAGATGGAAGGAGGACTATCTCAAAGATCTCCACAAGTGATATTGGTGAAAAACGACCCAGAAGAAAGCCAATGTAGGAGAATGCGTTATAATACAGGACGAATGGCTTTCTCCAACTCACAAGAAATAAAAATATTTTTTAAAGAATAAACAGAACGTATTACTTCAAAACTTGTAATTATATTGAATAATACATTTTTATTACGTTTAAGTAATCTCACGAGTTTGCGCTCTCACATTCGATTTATACTTTCCGCACGTAAGTATACAAGTGCCTCAATTGTACAGCCACAACTGCAATGACCATAATGGTGCAAGGTATAAGTCGTGAACCTTGGCCCCATCTGTTTGCTTATTGTTTTGATAGAGGCTCATGCAAAGGGTACGTCCTCAAGAAATATATTCCTGAAGCCATTACCCAACTTCAAAATATAGGGCCTGTTCCTTGACTTTTTGTTTGTGACCAACTTACCAATTTTCATAATTTAGCTAATTTGTTTGGTGTCTCAATATCACCTCTTTTTTTAACGTTAATGGTAAGTGTTTATTCTATTAGTCTTCCCGGCACTCACCTTGTATTAAAAAAAACTTCGGTACGAAAATCGAAATTAAAAGCTGGAGCACGGAGCACGTCTGCGGTGTGTCGAATCGAAAACCAAAAAAAGACTAGTGCCTTGTCCGTCGGTCCCTTTTGTTCTTTTTTGTGTGATGTGGAATGTGATGATGATGTGGTGCGAAATGAAGGTGTGGTGTGGAATGATGATGTGGTGAATGTAATGTGTATGGTGTGGAAGTGTAATATTGCGAGGGGGGTTTGAGACTCATTAAGCCAGTAAGGAAATATTTTTTTTTTGTTTACGATAGCCTTCATTTATTAAAATGCAGTCGAAACAGCTTACAAAACATGAAAAATAAAGTTGATTTAAAAAATGGTCGCGTATTTTGTTCAGATATAGTCCAATTTTATAAATAAGATCCTAAGTCGAGTTATCGGTGTGCGCATAAGTTAACCGATGCTCATATTTACCCCAATACCTTCCAAAACCCAAAGGTTCAACTCGGGTCTCGCGGAGGATGGAGTCATGTGTAGAAGTTCACGCAAGTGAGGATAGTTCTCTGATCGTCATTCACTTGGGAGTGGCCAGAAACGATTCTTTTACATATGACTCAAGCAGCTCACGACTTCCGGTCTTTGACCAAGTATCCTCTGGGTAGCCTAAGAACATCCGTTTGGAGGCGAGCTAAAGTGAGAAGGCGAAACATCGCCTACATAGGGTTGTGAGCTGGGTTTGGGACCCGCCATGTAAAAAAACACCCCCAATGCAAAGTAGCAACCAGCCTCGGATGAGAGACCCCCTTTTGATGACGACCTTGGCAAACGAAATAAGGACTACGAATTGAAGGCATGCACCTGGAATGTCCGGTGCCTTAATTGGGAAGGTACCACTGCCCAGCTGGTTGCTGTCCTCACGAATATAAAGGCTGACATCACCGCCGTCCAAGAAATGCAATGGACGGGACAAGGACAAGGACGAGTAGGTTCTTATGGCATTTACTACAGTGGCCATATAAAGGAGCGCAAGTTTGGTGTGGCATTCGTGGTGGAAGAGAGACTCAACAAAACGACAAAGCGAGGTTCTTCAACATATCGCTCATTTGCGGCCACGCCCCGACGGAAAAGAAGGACGATGTTACCAAAGATGCCTTCTATGAGAGCTTGGAGCACACCTATGAGCGCTGCCCTCGCCATGATGTCAAAATCGTACTTGGCGACTTTAACGCCAGGGTGGGCAAAGAAACGACGTAACATCCCCAAATGGGTTGAGGCTGATTGACTTCGCCGCGGCCCGACATATGGTTATCTGTGGTACTAGATTCCAGCACAAGAAGATGCTTTAAGCTACCTGGATGTCTCCAGATCGAAAAGCCACCAACCAGATCGATCACGTTGTGATAGACGGAAAACACGTCTCCACTGTTCTAGACGTGCGTGCGCTCCGAGATCCTAACATCGACTCGGACCACTATCTTGTTGCAGCCAAGATTCGCACCCGCATCTGTGCAGCAAAAAACGCACGTCAACAAACACAATGAAGGTTCGACGTCGAGAAGCTGCAATCACAACAGATAGCCGAACGATTTTCTACTCGACTTGCACTCCTGCTCTCTGAGAGCACTTGTCAACAACTCGGTATAAGGGAACTGTGGAACGGCATTTCAAACTCCTTGCGAACAGCTGCAACCGAAACCATTGGTTTTCGGAAAGTGCAAAAGAACAGCTTGTACGACGAGGAGTGCCGTGTCGCAGCGGAGAAAAAACAGACTGCCTACCTCGCAACACAGAGTTTCAAAACCGGAGTATACTCTTGTAGAACCTCTAAAGGTGACCTAGTCACCGATGCCCAGAGCATACTTAAATTATGGAGGGACACTTTTCCAGCCTGCTGAATGGCAGTGAACGTACAATGCCAGGAGAAGGCGAACCCGATTCCCCAATCGATGACGATGGAGCAGACGTTCCAATGCCCGACCATGAAGAAGTTCGAATAGCAATTACCCGCCTGAAGAACAACAAAGCGGCGGGCCGATGGATTGCCGGCCGAGCTATTCAAACACGGAGGCGAAGAACTGATAAGGAGCATGCATCAGCTTCTTTGTAAAATATGGTCAGACGAAAGCATGCCCAACGATTGGCATTTAAGTGTGCTCTGCCCAATCCATAAAAAATGAGACTCCACAATCTGCGCCAACTACCGTGGGATAAGCCTCCTCAACATCGCATATAAGGTTCCATCGAGCGAATTGTGTGAAAGATTAAAGCCCACCGTCAACAAACTGATTGGACCTTATCAGTGTGGCTTTAGACCTGGAAATTCAACAACCGACCAGATATTTACCATGCGCCAAATCTTGGAAAAGACCCGTGAAAAGAGAATCGACACACGCCTCCTCTTCGTCGATTTCAAAGCTGCTTTCGATAACACGAAAAGGAGCTGCCTTTATTCCGCGATGTCTGAATTTGGTATCCCCGCAAAACTATTACGGCTGTGTAAACTGACGTTGAGCAACACAAAGAGGTCCGTCAGGATCCGGAAGGACCTCTCCGAGCCGTTCGATACCAAGCGAGGTTTCAGACAAGGCGATTCCCTATCGTGCGACGTCGCACTCGCGACTTGGCTCTCTCGTCACTGTTGACAGTCATAACTTTGAAGTTGTAGATAATTTCGTCTATCTTGGAACCAGCGTAGACACCACCAACAATATCAGCCTGGAAATCCGACGCAGGATAACTCTTGCCAAAAGGTGCTACTTCGGACAATGAGTAGGCAATTGGGAAGCAAAGTCCTCTCTCGACGAACAAAAACCAAACTCTATAAGTCACTCATAATTCCCGTCCTGCTATATGGTGCAGAAGCTTGGACGATGACAACAAGTGATGAGTCGACGTTTCGAGTTTTCGAGAGAAAAGTTCTGCGAAAGATTTATGGTCCTTTGCGCATTGGCCACGGCGAATATCGCATTCCATAGAACGGTAAGCTGTATGAGATATATGACGACATTGATATAGTTCAGCGAATTAAAACACAGCGGCTACGCTGGCTAGGTCATGTTGTCCGAATGGACGAAAACATTCCAGCTCAGAAAGTATTCGACGCAGTACTCGCCGGGGGAAGCAGAGGAAGAGGAAGACCTCCACTCCGTTGGAAGGACCAGGTGGAGAAGGACCTGGCTTCGTTTGGAATATCCAATTGGTGTCACGTAGCGAAAAGAAGAAACGACTGGCGCGCTGTTGTTAACTCGACTATAATCGCATAAGCGGTGTCTACGCCAATTAAGAAGAAGAAACTCGCGTGTCAAGTTTTGACTAACAAATTTGCTTCAAGTATGCTTTCTCTTTACAGCTCGGGAGCCTTAAGCTCAAATAGTACGAGCTTTATTAATACCGCGGATTTCGTTCGTTTTTTTTTAATAAGTTCTTAGATATCTTTAAAAGCAGTTTACTGAGACCATTGTATTCCCTAAAAAGGTTTTTGTGGGTTCCCTAGAGTAAAACCAGTTTTTAGATGAGGCAAAAAGAGTTTTAAAGACAATTCGGATCATAGATGAGAAAGGAAACAACACAACACATAATCTCAATTTCGTCAAGGGGTGATTAATTAACATTAGTAGTTTAAGATTTCAGTATTTCCTTACCTAAAGACAAGACGACTAGGTCAGAACAGCTTAGAGCATATTTTTGGTCAGATTAGAAATAATGGAGGTAGTAGAGTTACACCTTTCATGTTTTCTAGTCTAGGAAGTCGTGGGTTTACGTTACGTAAATATCGTAACAATATGTAACTGTGAGCTGTCATTTCAGAACTTAGCCATAATGTCCTTCTTAATGTGTGCAATGATTCCGTTTTAAGTGATCTCTCTTGGCAGGATTTCCAGGGTTTACCGCGGTCCGAACACTCCATGGTTAGATCCATTACTTCAGATAGTAGTTTAGAAATTAATTTTTTGAAAGAAAATGCTTTTAATAATTTTTCGGCTATCTTTATTTGAAAATTTTTAAAATGCACACATGCCTTCTGCCATTACCTTATTTAGGAGATGAAATTCTTTCAGATAAATTGATCTTCATAGATCAAAACCTGATCGATAAATGCAACTTAGTGAAGCCGCCTTAAGAATTAGCATTTACTAATAATTTAGAAATAAAATTTGTTAGGGAATTCGACAGAAATTGTCATAAAATAGATAGATGTAGTTTTTTATCTTTTTTTTTAGTGGTTACAACGAGCTAAATATTTAATATTAAACAAAGATTTTTTAAACAGATTGGCTAATGGAGACGCTCTCAAGTTAGAATTATTTAAACAAGTTTTTAATTATAATTAGAATTTGGGGCTCAATGTTGGCATTTGTATACGTGATTATTTTTATAGTTTTAAGTATTATAAATATATAGCTTTCGATTTTGCCTACCCCTGACGAGTGTAAATAAAAACGAAAAATTATTTGAATAAATTCGTTATATGGAGATTGAAAACGCTTTAATCTTGAAGTTACGTTCGCAAAAAATGTTCTGTTACATGGAAATATTTACTATAAGGAAATTCGTTATACGGAGGTTATTTTACACTCATCTGCTGAAGACATAGGGTGCGACTGACTTCAAGACTTCTCTCAAATATCTAAATACACACGTTCTTAAGGACACAGTTGTTTAGACAGCTACACGACTGCAGGCTCTCAGTTGTCGCTCTCGCTAATTTAAAAAGATTTTTAAAAATTGCCGACGACAGTAGAGAGGGGAGCAGAAAGGAAACGATACCACTAATATGTAAAATGTAAAAGTATTCAAAGCTCTGAAAAACCTAACGTTATTTTACAAAGAGAAGAATAAAATACATACATAGATATGTTATATCATTTGTAATAACAATTGATAATTAGAACAAATAAATTTACCTATTTATTTATTTTGGGAATAAAAAATTTCACTTAGAAAAAATATTAAAATTTCATTGAAGTGAAAGGTACGACAACAACGAAATTGTGCACATACAAAATAGACAGCTGTGTTGTTTTGTGTATTAGACGTCCATTGTTATGTCGCTGACTTCTTACAAATGTTCATGTAACAAGATTGACGACGCCATTTACAGTTCACTATCGTGTCGTCATGTTGTGTCGCTCTCTATGTGTTCAGAACGTCAAAGTAGACCCAAAACACAGTGTTCTTATAATTGCTTCGTAAGCGGTCGTCACTGTGAACGGACGTATTTTTTCTCTGCTCCGCGTTCTATTATTTAATCTACATATATTAATGCCGTGTGTTTGTGGCCATAGAGTTGATCGTGCTCAGCCCAAGATCAGCTGCCATAAGTGTAATCAATTCTTCCACTTGTCGTGTATGAATTTATCACAGGCTGATGTAGATTTTTTGCTGAAATCCAAAAATGCTTTTTATTGTAAAGTGTGCGCGGTTGTTCGGAGAGATTCCATTCGTTCGCCGCCTGCGTCGTCATCAGTGCGCAATGCTCAATCAAGCAAGGAAGTAGCTGGACCTTTGTTGGAGCATAATAATCCTAATAATGTAAATGCGGTGCTCAGTTCTCTGGTTTTGGAAGTAAGTTCACTGAGAAGTGAACAATCGAAGGCGCTCACCTTAATACAACAACTCTGCGATGATCGAAATTCCTTATTCGTTAAGCTTAACGAACTTAAATCAGAGATCTGCATTGTGCAAAAGAAATTGTCCGATAACGGCAAGTTTTCTGTACCAACTTCGAATGCTCTCTCTGCTGCCCACCCCACTCTCACTCCGGCGACTGCTGTTGGTACAAATGCTTCTACAATCGCTTCTCCGTCTAACGCTGCTGTTTCTGCTGATAATGTGAGTGTGAATTATCTCGTTCCCGCTATACCGAAAGCATTCTCTGCAGCTTCAACTACTGCTAACTCTATTCTCACTTCTACGACTATTGTGCATACAAATGCTCCGTCATCTAACGTTGTTGTTTCTGCTCCTACTGATAATGTGAGTATGGATTATCTCGCTCCCGCTACACCGAAAGCAATCTCTGCCGCTCCGTCTGCTGCTTGCTCCACTCTCTCTACGGCTGCTGATAATGGTGCAAATACAGCTCCGTCTAACGTTGCTGTTTCAGTTTCTTCTGGTATTGTCAGCGCGGATTTCCGTGCTCCTGCGGCTAGACCTGCTGCTGCTCCGAAGGCTGTTAATTATGCTTATACATATGCTGACGCTGTTGCTAGGAATATCAACACTCATTCGAAAGCCAAAAACAATCCAACAGTTGCTGCTAAACCAGATCGTTCCTCTGTCGCTGTCAATGCTACTCAATCAGTTGCCGTTGATGATTCTGTTAATCTAAACTTTTCTACTTCAATTGCTGCTAATGGAAATTTGAAGTTAAAAGTGAGTACTAGGAACAAAAAATCCCCAGCTGTTTCAACTGTTGTTGGTGTTAATGCCAATTGTGATCTCGATGTCGTCATACCCAAGAAATGGATTCACTTGTCTGCCTTTAAGAACTCAATCAGTGAAGAAGATATTATATCTTTTGTCGTTAAACATGCTAATGTTGATAGAGAGCATCTTTTATGTTATAAATTAATTAAGAAAGATACTAAAATTAATAATCTTAAGAGGATAAACTTTAAGTTAGGTGTGTCCCCATCTTTTTATACTCTCGCAAGAAAGTTGCTAAGGAGAGTATTATAGTTTTGTTCACATAACGGTTGTTTGTAAGTCCTAAAACTAAAAGAGTCAGATATAGGGTTATTTATACCAAAGTGATCAGGGTGACGAGTAGAGTCCGTGCAAGCTGTAACTTGAGTAAAAATTGAGATATCATGATGATCATGGTACACGTATTTCTTGGCTCCATAAGAAGATTAAATTCGAAGATGGGCAAAATCGCCACACTGCCACGCCCACAAAATGGCGAAAACCGAAAACCTATAAAGTGTCATAACTAAGCCATAAATAAAGATAATGAAGTGAAGTTTGGCACAAAGGATCGCATTAAGGAGGGGCATTTTGGAGCGTGGCTCTGCCCCCTATTAAGTTTTTTGTACATATCTAGGAAACTACTATAGCCATGTCAACCAAACTCTACAGAGTCGTTTCCTTCAGGCATTTCCATATCCAGTTCAAAAATGAAAGAAATCGGATTATAACCACGCCCACCTCCCATACAAAGGTTATGTTGAAAATCACTAAAAGTGCGTTAACCGACTAACAAAAAACGTCAGCAACACTAAATTTTACTGAAGAAATGGCAGAAGGAAGCTGCACCCAGGCTTTTTTTTTTTTAATTGAAAATGGGCGTGGCGTCGCCCACTTATGGACTAAATCCATATCTCAGGAACTACTCAACCGATTTCAATGAAATTCGGTATATAATATTTTCTTAACACCCTGATGACATGTACGAAATATGGGTGAAATCGGTTCACAACCACGCCTTTTTCCAATATAACGCTATTTTGAATTCCATCTGATGTATTCTCTGTATAATATATACATACATTAGGAACCAATGATGATAGCGGAATAAAACTTTACACAAATACGGTATTTGAAAAATATGTATGTAAATGACGGATAATGAACTCTCGATTATCACTTTATCATGCGAGAGTATGAAATGTTCGGTGGCACCCGAACTTAGCCTTCCTTACTTTTTTTAATGCCGTTTTCTCCACTTCAGTGTGGCCTTCTGGCATTAACACCCGAACTTAGTCTTCCTTACTTGTTTTAATGCCGTTTTCTCCTCTTCAGTGTGGCCTTCTAGCATTAAGTTGCGTCCCTTTAAGTTTTTTCCAAAGGGAGGCGAAAGCAGCGCTGCAGATTAGTTGATGCGCCTGTTAATCCCGATTTTATTCATGCGTCTTCTGCACCTTCCTCAAATGGCTCCTGTCTTAAGGTGTACTACCAAAATCTATCGGGTATTAGGTGTAAATCAAATATTATTCGCAACTTTTCTTCACATTTGGATTTCGATATTATCATTATTGTTGAGACTTGGCTGAATTATAGTTTCTTTGATAGTGAATATTTTGACTCAAATCTCTATTATGTCTTCCGTAAGGACAGAGATCATGAAAAAACTGGCTGTTTAAGAGGGGGTGGTGTTCTCCTAGCAGCTCATCGCAAATATCGTCCTCGTTTAATTATGCTTGATAATGATGATTCTATTCTGGACCAACTATGTATTTGTATCAATGACGCTCTGTTCATTGCAGTCTCATACATCCCTCCTAATAGTCCTCTAGAGTTGTATCAAAATAGTAAAATATATATAGCAAATAATATTTCCTCGCTGGTATTAAATAAGGTGAAAGAGAATAATATTTGTGTTCTGGGTGACTTTAATTTAAGCAATATCGTCTGGTCTGGTTGTTCTCATAATCCCGCTCTTATTCCTTCCAATTTTTCGTCTTCTCAGGAGTTATTTCTCATTGATAGCTTGCTTAGACTCAATCTGATTCAAATCAACTCATATTCAAATAGTCTCGATCGTTTTCTTGACTTAGTCTTTCTCAGTGATAATTTAAAATTTAGGTTTCTTGATGGATTATCTTCTATTATTCCAGCCACCATTCATCATTCTCCGCTAGCGTTTGAGGTAGATACTTATCTTTTCGGTCCTGTTAAACCTATTGATGGGCTTGGTTTTAATTTTGCATTTTGTGATTTTGAACGACTCAACAATATGCTCTCTGAGATTAAATGGGATGATTTACTTTCGGGACTAGATACAGCTAATAGTTTCTCCATTTTTAAGAAATCAATTCAGGAATTTTGTCATTATAATATCCCGCTCAAACATATACAACCATATAAGTTGCCTTGGTACACTAAGGGCCTCAAACGTTTAAAAAAACTTAGAAATAAATACTACAGAAAATTCTCTTCAACTAAATCTCATATTTCCTTTTTTCAATATCAACACTACACACAACTATTTAATGAATTGGATAAGTCTCTCTATAAAAGGTTTATTAATAGTCCGGAGTTTACAATTAAGTCGAACCCTAAGTTCTTTTGGAACTTTGTAAAATCTAGAAGAGCGTGTTCGGCTATTCCCTCTGCTTTACGCTGGGGTGATAAGTCAGCATGCACTTCTGGCGAAATCTCCAACTTGTTTGTTGAATTTTTCAAATCAAATTATGTTCACGATGATCCTGGTACTGGTTCCACTTTTTCGGCTAATAATTTCCCATCCATAAATTTTGGCACACTGTGTCTTTCACAGGATGATATTGCCAAGGCTATTTGTGATATTAAGTCTTCTTCCAAATTGGATTTGGATGGGCTTCCGCCTGTACTTATAAAAAATTGTACTGCCTTGGTATATCCTCTCATGCTTATCTTCAATAAGTCTCCCTCCTCTGGGAATTTTATTTCGGACTGGAAATTGGCATGTATTACCCCTATTCTCAAAGGTGGTAGAAAGGATGAAGTCTCCAATTACAGGCCTATTTCTAAACTTTCTACTATTTCGAAAATATTTGAGTGTTCTGTTAAAAATAAATTATTTTTTACAGTAAAATCTATAATTGATGTCAATCAGCATGGGTTTATCTCGGGACGCTCCACTGTGTCAAACTTAGCGGTTTTTAGCGATTATTGTATGTCTGCATTCTCCGCTGGATTTCAGGTAGATTGTGTCTACACAGATTTCTCTAAAGCCTTTGATAAAGTTTCACACTATATTCTAATTAAAAATTACCATCGTTAGGATTTCACTCGGTCTTCTTGCAGTGGATTAAATCATATTTGCACAATAGACGATGCGTTGTCAGTGTCGATGGAGTGTCATCTGATTCATTCATTGCGTCTTCGAGAGTGTCACAAGGAAGCGTCTTGCGTCCACTTCTCTTTGTGCTGTTTATCAATGACATTTCCTGTTGCTTCTCTTTCGCTAACTTTCTGTTATATGCAGATGACTTGAAAATTTTTGCAATAAACAAAAACTCACAAGATGTATTCAAACTTCAATGTTATATTGATACTTTTTATGCTTGGTGCCTGAAATCGAAGCTTTTTCTGAATCTAGATAAATGCTCTCAGATCTCTTATGGTAGGCGATGTAACATCTTATCTTCAAGTTCAAGTTACTGAAATCAAAGATCTTAGGGTAATCTTTGACAACAGATTTTCTTTCAGTAATCACATCAACTACATCACTTCTAAATTATCCTCTGTGCTCGGCTTTGTCCGTCGAAATGCTTTAAATTTTTCCGACCCCTACACGTTAAAATTACTGTATACATGTTTTGTTCGGTCCATCTTGGAGTACGCAGTGTTTATTTGGAGACCATATTACATATCGTCAATTAATAGGATCGAGCGTGTTCAAAAAATGTTTCTTAAATTTGTTCCCCGCTCCTTTAAGTTTGTTAACCCAATACCATCGTATACATCTCGTTTATTGCTCTTACATCTTAAATTACTGGAAAATCGACGGTCCGTTCTCTGCCACTCATTCGTTTTTATTGTAATTAATGGAGATATTGACTGTCGCTATTTATTAGAGAAAATTTATAGAAGTGAATTCCTCAGCGTTGTCTCAGATTTATTTCCCCATTTTATTATAAAAAAGGAAAGTACTAATTTTGCTGTATATGCTCCTCTCAAGCGTGCTATGCGTGAGTTTTACTCGATTTCCGAGAAAGTTCTTCTAGATTTTTCTCACTCTAGGGTATCCTTCATTAATACCCTCAATTCTGTTTTTGAGTTTAAATTATCTACTTATGTAATTGTAGTTTTATTGTTTTGGAATTCTGATTTGCATCCTAAGTTTCCATTAGTCTGTAAGAATTAATGTACTTAAAGTACGAAGAGCTTGATAAGCTGGCCGACATGGGTAATGCTAAAAAATTCTACGAAAAAATGCGGCGGATTACAGAAGGTTTCAAGACCAGAGCATACTCTTGTAGAACCCCCCAAGGTGATCTAGTGACCGATGCCCAGAGCATACTTAAATTATGTAGGGAACACTTCTCCAGCCTGCTGAATGGCCGTGAACGCACAACGCCAAAAGAAGGAGCAGACGTTCCATTGCCCGACCATGAAGAAGTTCGAATAGCAATTACCCGGCTGAAGAACAACAAAGCGGCGGGGCCGATGGATTGCCGGCCGAGCTATTCAAACACGGAGGCGAAGAACTGATAAAGAGCCTGCATCAGCTTCTTTGTAAAATATGGTCGGACGAAAGCATGCCCAACGATTGGAATTTAAGTGTGCTCTGCCCAATCCATAAAAAAGGAGAACCCACAATCTGCGCCAACTACCGTGGGATAAGCCTCCTCAACATCGCATATAAGGTTCTATCGAGCGTATTGTGTGAAAGATTAAAGCCCACCATCAACAAACTGATTGAACCTTATCAGTGTAGCTTTAGACCTAGAAAATTAACAACCAACCAGATGTTCACCATGCGCCACATCTTGGAAAAGACTCGTGAATGGAGAATCGAAACACACCACCTCTTCGTCGAGCTGCCTTTATTCCGCGATGTCTGAATTTGGTATCCCCGCAAAACTAATACGGCTGTGTAAACTGACTTTGAGCAACACGAAGAGCTCCGTCAGGATCGGGAAGGACCTTTCCGAGCCGTTCGATACCACACAAGGTTTCAGACAAGTCGATTCCCTATCGTGCGACTTCTTCAACCTGCTTCTGGAGAAAATAATTCGAGCTACAGATTTTAATCGAGCAGGTACAATCTTTTACAAGAGTGCGGCGCGCGCCGTTAATTCTGCTTTCTCCAGACTGGACAAGGAAGCAATGCAAATGGGTTTGGCAGTGAACGAGGGCAAGACGAAATATCTCTAGTCATCAAACAAACAGTCGTCGAACTCGCGACTTGGCTCTCACGTCACTGTTGACAGTCATAACTTGAAGTCGTAGATAATTTCGTCTATCTTGGAACCGGCGTAAACACCACCAACAATGTCAGCCTGGAAATCCAACGCAGGGTAACTCTTGCGAACAGGTGCTACTTCGGACTGAGTAGGCACTTGAAAAGGAAAGTCCTCTCTCGACGAACAAAAACCAAACTCTATAAGTCACTCATAATTCCCGTCCTGCTATATGGTGCAGAGGCTTGGTCGATGTCAACAACTGATGAGTCGACGTTGCGAGTTTTCGAGAGAAAAGTTCTGCGGAAGATTCACCGTCCTTTGCGCGTTGGCCACGGAACGATGAGCTGTACGAGATATACGACAACATTGACATAGTTCAGCGAATTAAAAGACAGCGGCTACGCTGGCTAGGTCATGTTGTCCTAATGGACGAAAACACTCCAGCTCAGAAAGTATTCGACGCTGTACCCGCCGGGGGAAGCAGAGAAAGAGGAAGACCTCCACTCCGTTGGAAGGACCAGGTGGAGAAGGACCTGGCTTCGTTTGGAATATCCAATTGACGCCACGTAGCGAAAAGAAGAAACGATTGGCGCGCTGTTGTTAACTCGGCTATAATCGCGTAAACGGTGGCTACGCCAATTAAGAAGAAGAAGATTAGCGGGATTCTGTGACCAGTCTCTAGTCTCAATTTGTGACTAGTTACTATTCACTAAACAGTCTCTAGCGTTAGTCTCAATACATTGCCTCAAATTTGAGACCTGATAGTTAGCAGGTCACAAAACTAAAAAGAACTCTTGTCTGCCATTTTGAATATACTGAATGTGTTTGTAAGCAACACAAACACGAAAAGGTTAAAAATAAATCTATTTTACATAAATTTCGTAAATATTATGAAAGAAAGTCAACACATATTTTTATTTCCATTGATAATTATGTTTTTTGACTGTGCTATAGAAAATTTAGTATTTGTTATCGACATATTTATTTTCATTCAAGTGTAAAAACATCTCTGAATAATGAAACGCAATAGATTTTGTGACTGTCACTTAAAGAATAGCAAAATCGTGTCAAGTCTCAAAAATTGTCTCTAACTTGAAATCTCAAATAAAGAGACTTGAGACTGTATCACAGTACAGAATCGCACGGTTAAGCAAGATTATCATTCGACATTTCCTTATTCAAACGACATAGTTGTGTGAAAGAGGTAGCACCTATACAAACTGATGAAGAAATATGTATGTCTTACTTGGGTGAGTGGAAGCTGGAGGGCAGCAGACATTCGAATAAAAAGTAAATACATTTTTAGAATTAACTGCTAAACTCTCTAAACTGTTATCGCAACTTTTTTGTATGTAGAAAGATTTCTTTATATTAATTTGAAATTTTTTTTTTTTTTTGGTTGGGAAATATTAACAACTGAAATTCTAACATTTTGTTTGGTTACGCTAACATATCATGTTGAATATTATAGCCCTCAAGTTTGTATAACAATTAGGAACAAACTTAAGTAGTATAGTATCAGTGTTATAGTATTTTTTGTGTTGCGTGAAGTGAGTTCTGGAAAATATTTTTTATGGATTCTGGACAACATGGTATGTATTTAATATTAATGATATAAGGATTAATTTAGTTAATGTATTATTTTGTTCTTTTTTCGGGAAAACAATGAATCATTAAAAATCTAAATTTTTTTTTAGTTTTAAAAATTAGTGTTTTTGTTATAGAGCCGGGCGAGGTCGAGCTTTGAATTATTTTTCTCAGTAAACTACAGGGTTTCTACTTAACGTAGAAACTTCAACATTTTCCCCGTCTTTCAAGTTCAGTTAGTTGTTTTAATATACCATAAAACCTTAAAAAACAATTTAAGTAGTTTCGCCATATATTAAGAGTCCAATATATAATAATTTTCATCGTCATCATCAGGGATAATGGGATGCCCAACTTATTTCAGTGTGAGAGCGTTTCAAAATAAGCGTTTTTTTGAACATTTTCTATTGTAGCCAGATCGAAAAAAGTAAGAATTTTTGGGCATTTAAATTAAAACACCCAACATTTATTACCATTGCAAATTATTATATTTTGGACTCTTAATATATGGCGAAACTACTTAAATCCTTTTTTAAAATTTTATGGTATATTAAAACAACTGAGTTTTGATCTTTCAATACTTAAAAAGGTGAATTAAGCTTGCTAGTTCTCAATTGTTTAATGCTTTTAATCATTGGTAACTGAAAATTAATGCTACTATGCATCAAATTGCTAAACGTTTCATGAAATATATTAAAATTTCGCATTTTTTTGATTTTCATTGTTTTACATTTTTCATTAGCGATAAGATTTCAATCTGGCCATTGCTCGTTTCCAATTACTAAACGTCAATACCTCCTGAACTCGACTAGCTGTCAAAGTTCAGGAAGTTTTGACGTTAACAATTGCTCTCTCACTTCCAATGAGAGAGGAGTTGGACATCTCTTTATCTTTGGTGAGCATGCACTTGCTGAGCTAAAAGTGGTGTGCACGATTAAAAAGTGCTGATTTTGAACATCCTGGGCGGACTTACTCTCACAGAATCTTTGGGAGTCACTCAGGCAGCCATATCAATATGTTTAAATGCCGTTTGAGCACAATAAAAATAACTAAGTTTTACGTCTTTGTGACTGGTGATGACGAATGGATCCATTATGGCAACCATAAACTCAAGAATCATTGGTGAAACTTGACCAGCCAGCCAAAGCCGAATTTCTATGAGATACTTACAGAGCGATTATGTACTGTGATACAGTCACAAGTCTCTAAAATTGCGGTTTTCAATTAGGGACAATTTTTGTGACTTGAGACGATTTTGCAATTCAATACGTGACAGTCACAAAAAACTCTTACATTTCATTACTTAGAGATATATTTACACTTGAATGAAAATAAATGTTAAATTTTCTATAACATAGTCAATATGTTTTATGCATATTTACCAATAAAAATTAAAATGTATGTTGACTTTGTTTCAGAATAGCTACGAAATTTATGTGAAATTGATTTGTTTTCAACGTTTTCGTGTTTGAGTTGCTTACAAAATACAAATCAACGACAATCGACTAATATGTATAATATGTGTCTATTATATTCAAAATGTCAAACAAGAATTCTTTTTAGTTTTTTGACCTGGTAACTATCAGATAACAAGAATGATAGAGAAAGAGATCAGCTGTTCTTACTGACGTCACGGTTGACTTATTATTCGCCCGCGCCTTTGAATGTGAATTCGAATTGTATTTTCGAGTTTGGTATTAATTGTGAAATTTTATATTTTTTAAAATGCGTTGCGCAGTGTTCGGATGCAATAAAAACAATGTTAAAAATAGTGCTACGAAGTGGAGATTTTTCCATTTCCCTAATGATAAAACAGTATTAAAACAATGGATTCATTTTTTCGTCGAGCGGACAAAATTAATGTTAAAAATGCGTGCATTTGTGAAGTACGCTTCGCCTCAGAAGCCTTCGAAAGCAATTTACAGTTTGAGATGGGTAATTATATCATTTTGACTACAATAATTTTACATTTATAACCAAACACTCTTGCAGGTTTAAGTTCGCAGAATCCAACGACGTTGATACCAGTGCTCCTGCAGAGGCTAATGAACAGCAGAAAGACTGGAGATTCGTTTAAACCAGGACGTTTTAGAAATTTTTTTTGGCGTAATCAGGTTAAAAGGCGGTCTTCACGATCACCCAGACAGGCAGGAGTTCAAGGAAAGGATGCGTTCCGATATAAGGTTGGTACGCAGCTCTCAAGTAATTGCTCAAGAAAAAAATACATTATTTCTCAAATAATTTTGACAGCTGGTTACGCATTATGAACGATCTACATTAGAAGAACAAGAGAAAATAAACAAAGAAAACAAGCTTTGTGCGTAATAAGTATGTGTGTATGTGTATGGTAACATAAATATTTTTATTGAGATTTAAGGAATGTTGTTGATGACTGAAATATACTTCATAATAATGATTTCAACTAATTTAGGATGAATTTGACGATTACTTCGAATTTTCTTCAAGAAACAATTGTTGATTTGATGTTTCTTCGCAAAACCAGGTTTGCCATATTCACATTTTACTGAAAAAAAAGCATTAAAAATTAGTACTAGATTTCTTGAGAGCTGCGTACTAGCACAAGTAAATTTATCGCAGGAAAGTTTCTTGACCATTTCTTAAGCGTTTTTTTTTATGAAGTTTTTACGTTTCTTGAGAGCTGCGTACTAAACTATACTTGGTAACAACGAAGGAGCGATTACAGATGAAGGAAATGTTGAAGTCGAAAATTATCTCTAACCGGTAATTATCAAAATATTAAAAGTACATAGTATTATAAACCTAAAACTACAGAACAAATTTTAATATGAAATGAGCTGATGTTAACAAATGCAAATATATGCTATTATATACTATACAAACTAAGTTTTTGCATACTTACCACTGTTTCTTATCCTAATTATAATAATAAACTTAACAAACAATTTATTCCATTTATTCATTCCAGTATGTATGTTTATTCTATTTTTGCAGGTAATATTTTTCAACGTGTGGCAGTTGATCTAAACTCCACTGATCCAACTGAAAAAAGTGATGACTTGGAGATTCTCAACAACGACGGACTTGAGAATTTGGCAGGGTACATCTGACACAAACTTTGTAAAGACAACCCCGAAATTTGTGCCAATTTAGAAAATTGTTCATCTTATACTTGGGCGGATCACCTTTGTGAAGGAGAGCTGTTAAAACCAACAGATCTGTTGAGGGAGCATATGAGAGCCTAGCAAGCAGTATTTGACGACGTAAATGGTACTGATTTGCATATATGTATGCACAAATTATGTTTAGAAGCACTTAGATTTAAGTAATTTTGTAAAATGTAGTACGAAAGTAAAATTACTATTTCTTAGAGCCAGAATGTAGGATTCGTTCCTTAAATAAAAACTTAATTAAAAATATGTACAGGAAAAAAATAAAATTAAAAAAGACAATAAATTGATAAAATGAAATACAAAATATTCAATCTTTTTATTTGCATATATGAAAACAAATACAGCAAAGAGACAAAATTAAATAATACAATGAAATGAATTTGTAGGTAAATGTTCACTATAAAATAATCACTTATATTGATATCTTTCAATAATATTCACTTATATGCAAAGAAAAACAAACAAATGAAAATCAGCTGATTATAGGTTGGTCAACCGTGACGTAGATGCGCAAAACGAACGAAATTTGAACTCATCATTGCGCAATCTTTGTTTCTATTATTCTTGATCAGATAACAAATTTGAGACAAAATTTTGTGACTAGAGACTGTGTTGTGATTAGTAACTAGTCACAAATTGAGACTTTCAGCCCTATTCTGAGAAAACCTGACAACCGATTTGTGAGGTTTATTTCACAAAAAAAGACCGCAAAAATCTTACCACATGAGGTGAAAAGCACTTTGCTGTGAAGCAGCTTACAAAAACAAACAAGACAAGATATAGAATTAGACAACCAAGAGAAGTGAGTAATTCTGCAAATTCATTAAATTTAGTGCATATATAATTTCATTCCTTCGTAGGATTTCAATATGTGAAAGAACACCTCAGGAGCAGCTGTAGCATTACAGAGTATTATTTCAACATAAATATCTCTTTATCATCAGATGTATTAAATACATACATACATATTTAGAAATAAATAATAATTTTTTTATGTCTGAATTATTTAAACATAAATATGTATTTCCGGTCCGTGAATGTCGCTCAATTCTGAATGTGGTGAAGGAAGATCCGAGAATAACTGCATCAACAATTGCACGTGATGTGCAAGAAAGGTTCGCAAAAAATATTTTGGTCGTTACTGCGCGAAGAATTTTGTGACGGGCTGGGATTCATAGTAGGGTAGCAAGAAAAAAACCTTTTGTTTCACGGATTAATAGAATAAAGCGAATTGTTTTTGTAAACAAATATATAAACATGCCAGATGAATTCTGGAACAACGTGCTTTTCTCCGACGAAATGAAATATTGTGTATTCGGTATAAAAGAACGTAAATTAGTGTGGCGTAAGCGAGGTGAAGCTTTCAACCAATGCAATCTTTATTCAACTATGAAACATGGAGGTGGTGGCGTGATGTTCTGGGGTCGTATGTCAGCCAGTGGCCCTGGCAACTGGGAATTTGTAGAAACAACAATGAATAGGCATATTTATTTAGACATTTTAAAGCGTAATATGCGATCGAGTGCTGAAAAATTGGGATTGCCAAACAGGTTTTACTTCCAACAAGATAATGATCCCAAGCACAGAAATCGTACGGCTTTGGCTGCTCTACAACGCCCCTAAACAACTATGCACACCTCCAGTCACCAGACTTAAACCCAATCGAGCATTTATGGGCACTTTTGGAAAGAAGGGTACGTAATCACGCAATATCGAGTATACAGCAGCTCTAAAATTTTATATTAGAAGAGTGGTCTAAAATAACACCTCAGGAGACCAGCAAACTAGTAGGTTCATTAAAAAAACAGTTAGCAGAGGTCCTAAAGCGCAGTGGATATCCAACTCGTTATTAAGAGACAAACAAAAATTATATTTTACAATGTAACGGTTTCATATATTTAGTGCTTGTAGACTTTTGATCGCTTGTATTGCTACGTCGAATAAGAAAAGAGCCGTTAACTCGCCGGTTTTCAGAACACGTGCAAAGAAACTTGGCGCCAGCATTCTACATTCAATTCAGTATAAGAGAAATACAATTTGAATTTAAAAATTAAATAAATTTTGTAAATATTTTGAAATTAACATTTTTATATTGGCTGCTTGTAGACATATCACTCTGACTGTATATTTATTCGATGCCTTGGAAGAATAGTTCCTCCATTCTATTTCAATAAAATAATTGCAAATTTCTAAGGTTATAGCCGAGTTAACAACAGCGCGCCAGTCGATCCTTCTTTTCGCAAGGTGACGCCAATCGGAGATTCTAAGCGAAGCAAGGCCCTTCTCCAACTGATCCTTGTAACAGAGTGGAGGTCTTCCTCTTCCTCTGCTTCCCCCGGCGGGTACTGCGTCGAATACTTTCAGAGCTGTAGTGTTTTCGTACATTCGGACAACATGGCCTAGCCAGCGTGTCCGCTGTCTTTTAATTCGCTGAACTATGTATGTCAATTTCGTCGTTTATCTCGTACAGCTCATCGTTTCATCGAATGCGATCGCAGAACCTTTCTCTCAAAAACTCGCAACGTCGACTCATCAGTTGTTGTCATCGTTCAAGCCTCTGCAACATATAGCAGGACGATGATAATGCGAGACTTATAGTGTTTGGCTTTTGTTCGTCGAGAGAGGACTTTACTTCTCAATTGCCTACTCTTATTACATATTACCCAAATTTAATAGATTTTCAAAATTACTTAAGTTTCTTGATTGTCCATTTCTTTACTTTGCCTTGTCTGTTTTTGTAAAACAGCAGGGTCTCAGCAAAGTGCTTTTCAACTCATGTAGTGAAGTTTTTTTCTTATTGTTTTCTCTCGGAAACTCGCAAAGGCTCATCAGATGTTGTCATCGTTTATACCTCAGCACCATATAGCAGGACGGGAATAATGAGTGACTTATAGAGTTTTATTTTTGTTCATCGACAGGGGACTTTATTTCTATATTGCCCACTTAGTCCGAAGTAGTACCTGTTGGCAAGAGATATCCTGCGATGGATTTCGAGGCTGACGTTGTTGTTGGTGTTGATGCAGGTTCCGGTATAAAAGAAATTATTTATAACTTCGAAGTTATGACTGTCAACAGTGACATTGGTGCCTAGTCGCAAGTGCGACGGCTGTTTGTTTGATGACAGGAGATATTTCGTCATGCCCTCGTACACTGCCAGACCCATTTGCTTCGCTGCCTTATCTTTTCTGCAGAGAGAAGAACTAACGGCGCGGTTGTCAACGATATCAATATCACCAGTATACGCCAGCAGCTGTACCCTCTTATAACAGATTGTACCTTCCCGGTATAGATAGTTTTTTTCTCCAGCAGCAGCTTTGAAATCGAAGAAGAGGTGGTGTGTGTCGATTCTTCTTTCCAGTGTCTTTTCCAAGACTTGGCGCACGGTGAATATCTGGTCGGTTGTTGATTTTCCAGGTCTAAAGCCACACTGATAAGGTCCAATCAGTTTGTTGACGGTGGGCTTTAATCTTTCACACAGTACGGTACAGTAGATCAGTGTAATCTTTCACACAGTACATATAGAACCTTATATGCGATGTTGAGGAGGCTAATCCCACGGTAGTTGGCGCAGATTGTGGGGTCTCCCGTTTAATGGATTGGGCATAGCACACTTAAATTCCAATCGTTGGGCATGCTTTCGACAGACCACATTTTACAAAGAAGCTGATGCATGCTCCTTATCAGTTCTTCGCCACCGTGTTTGAATAGCTCGGCCGGCAATCCATCGGCCACCGCCGCTTTGTTGTTCTTCAGGCGGGTAATTGCTATTCGACCTTCTTCAAGGAGTTTCTGCAAGAATGTGCTCCGGTCTTGAAACCTTCTGTTTGTCGCCGCGTCGGTCAGCTTGTCAAGCTCTTTATTCCCACGGATTTCGGCCTCTCTCTTTTTCTGTCTACAAGTGTGTCTCGCTTCCCTCTTTAACTCTCGGCATCTATCCCATCCTGCACGTATTGTGGTCGATTGTAACGTTGCGGGGTAGGCAGTCTGTTTTCTCTCCGCCACAACACGACACTCCTCGTCGTACTAGCTGTTCTTTTGCATTTTCCGAAAACTAATGGTTTTGATTGCAGCTGTATGTATGTGCCCACAGTTATCATCCGAGGCAGTTAGTAATCTTTCATTTGGAGTGTTTTTTAGGTGACGCATCCCGAACCCAGCGCACAACCGTGGGGAGGGGATGTTTCGCCTTCAAACGGATGTTCTTAGACAACCCAGACGATACTTGGTCAAAGACCAAAAGTCGTATTTAAAAGAATCGTTTCTGACCACTCCCAAGAAAATTACCAAAAATTTGTAAAAATTGATAAAAAGGAAAATTCAGTTTGTGATACTAATATATATATATAAATTCTAATATTTAAAAGATTATCTGAAACAATTACCAAAAATGTGTAAAATGATTATAAGAAGGAAAAGAGCTGTATGATTTTGAAGCTCTCCTAAACAGCTGAGTGTCATTTTAATAATAGTTTCATTGAATATGGGTAGAAGATAGATTGTGGTTGTTAGCTGACCAATTGTTACAAAACCTTTTCTTATTACAAAGATATACCAACACGTTATTTTTAAATCTGCACCATAATGATGTTACATCATAAAACATAAAACTCCTTGTTTTTTTATTGAAAATTTGAAAAACAGCTGTCAGTGTTGCTTGTTTTTCATTCACAAGAGATTAAAATCGGTCATTTTTTAACAATGTTGGCAACGCAAATGCAGCTAACTTTCTATAATTTTGATTATTAAATCAGTTAATCCGGATTAACGCCGCCGTCTGTCAAGCCCAAATAACTTATCGACTAGTTTTCTGTAATTCATAGATAACCATAATATTAATAAAGAAACAAACTATTTTCAATAACATATGGCTAACGGAACCAATAATGAATAAAACGGACGCTGCTACTCGAAGAGTAACAGATAGTTTTCTTAAATAGTTCACAAAGTAGAGCAACAAAATATATGTAGCATTTGCGCAAAAGCATTGAGAGAGAGAGCTAATCACACCGACGTGTAGTGAAAGAGGAGTAATTGTTACTTTTTTCCCGAGAGTAGATCAAAAGTGACCTAATGGATAACGAATGCATTGATTATTGATAACCTATCGGTGATCTATTACCTTAATTTTACCCGTTTTGTAGTGTACAAGGGTGCTTACTTGAGTGATCCTGTGGTAAGTGAACGCCGAATCACCTAGTGCAAAAATGTATCAGAGATAAAGAGGTGTCTAACTCCTCTCTCATTGGAAGTTAGAGAATAATTGCTAAACGTCAAAATCTCCTGAACTTTGACAGTTGATCGAGTCACGATGTTTTGACGTTTAGCAATTGGAAATGAGCGATGGCCAGATTGAAATCTTACCAAACAAAATATGTAAAATATGTCAAGACCACTTATAAAAAGATGTAAAACAATGAAAATTAAATAAATTTGTGAAATTTAAAGGTATTTGATGAAACGTTTTGTAATTTGAAGCATCATAGTATTATTTTCAATATAAAATTATTAAAAACATTTAATGATTGAGAGCTAACAAGCTTAAATCGTTTTAGTGGGTATTGAAAGGTCAAAAGTCAGTTGTTCTAATATACTTTAATAAGATGACAAACTATTTCCATATAATAAATAACCACTATATAGCAATTTTTATTCGTACTAAATGTTGGGTATTTTAATTTAAATGCCCAAAGATTTTTACTTTTCCCGATCTGGCCATAACGGAAAACGTTATAAAAAACGCTACTTTTGAGGCGCTCTCACACTGGAATAAGTTGGACATCCCTTTATTCCTGAATGTATTCTGATCGAATCGAAAGCGAAACCGCGACCGTTTCAGCCAAGCATCAAATTCAACGCACCGCTTATGAATTTACAAAAACAATTATAAGGCAAGAACCATTTGTTTTTCGCTTTTTACAATGCTCCAACGTAGCTGGGTTTGCCGGTTGACGAAATTTTGGGTAGTATTGAAACTGAAAAGAGAGAAGCGGAACAACCGCAATTTTATTAAGTAAGTGGAATTAAATATATTAACATTAAAAAATATATATTATTTTTATCTTAAAACTACGATTTTTGTAGAACAAGTTAAAGAACATATAACAGTTAGTTAAGAAAACATTATTTAAAACAAATTAAAAAAAATTAAAAAAAATTACTGTCTCTAATTTTTTAGATAAAAGCTCTAGCTACAAGTGTGATAATATTATACTATAGAGCGTTTTGAGAAGATGGGTTTTTAACTTAACGAACAAGTTCGTTCCTCGCGAAGTGAGTATATTAATTATTACTTAAATTCAGGCAATTGAAAAGTTTTTATTTACAGCCGAAACGGAAGTCGCTCTCGATAAATTGGATATTTTTGATGCAATACAGATCTCAAGAGGTATGAGTATCTTTTAACGATAATTATAAAGTTTTTCTTATACACTTTATTTGATTGCTATAAAGATATTAAATTTTTGTGAAAAGTATTGAAAGAATATGTTCCCATTCCAAAAACGAATGATGGTATTTTATAGCACTATGTTAACTCTAACAATTCTATAAAAATATTTTTTTTCTAAAGGTACTTTTCCTACTATTGTAGATAGTAAGCGGTGTGCTCTGAACACAGCGGAGTAAACCGACGTTGAGTAATACCAAAACCTCTGATGGCGTACACCGATGATATTGATATCATTGGCCTCAACACCCGCGCTATTAGTTCTGCTTTCTCCAGAAAGGATAAGGGAGTGAAGCACGTGGGTATGGTAGTGAACGAGGGCAAAACGAAATATCTCCCGTCATCAAAGAAACAGTCATCGCACTCGCGACTAGGCTTCCACGGCACTGTTGGCAGTCATAACTTCGAAGTCGAGAACAATATCATCTATCTTGAACCGTGATCACCATTCATAACTTTGAAGTCTAATTTCGTCGTGCGCCAGTAAAGAAGAAGAAGTGAAAGATCGTTAAATAAAGAAAAGGGAACTATAGCAAAAAAGAAAAATATCAGCGAATTTTTGATATATTCTTATTATCATATGGCAGCGTTTCATCATAATGATATTTAATACGAGTGTAAAAGGTAATTTTTAAAATGTAGACATCTAACTTTAAAACCTTAAAAAGTATAAAATGTATATTTGTTCAAATGTTTACAGTTTAATTTAATAAATTTAAAGTGAAAAAGATGCGTAAATTATGTTGAATATACTGAAACTTAAAATTCTAATATCTCGTAAACTAAGCGTTTGCGGCACCTATAACATTGTATATTTTTTAATCAGAATGAATTCCTCTTTCCGACAGTATCAATTTTTATCACTAAATATTACAATTATTTTAATAAATATTAAACGATGTTAATTTTTCATTGTGAAACACGAATGTCTTCAACGACAGTGCGGATATCATAGATTAATGAATAGAATAAATGTAATCTAAACACTTAAAATTTTTGGTCGTAATATGATATATGGCAATATGGCCGACATGTTTTCCGGTAGCTCGATCGGGTGAAATCCATGTTGGTTTGTGGATACGCTTGTTGTAGAATAATATTCCACCTAAGTTCCTAAGCCATACTGACCAATCGAATTGTTGTTGTGATTTTGCCCCTATAGGCCCATCTGATTTCACAGAGGCCGCAAAGTTGCTAGCGCTGGAACTCTTTGTAGAATTTGCATTAACTCTCTTACACAACAATATTATTTAATTTTTAATTATATTTTGCAGATTATAAAACTTTTCTGCGGTGAATATTTATTACAGTTAAAAGGATCGGGATGGAATAGATAACGAGAGTTGAAGAGGGAAGTGAGACGCACTTGCAGACAGAAAAAGAGCCCGAAATGCGTGAGCATGAAGAGCTTGGTAAGCTGACCGACATGGGTAATGCTCAAAAATTCTACGAACAAATGCGGCGGCTTACAGAAGGTTTCTTGACCGGAGCTCTTGCAGAACCCCCAAAGGTGATCAAGTCACCGATGCCCAGAGCATACCTAAATTATGGAGGCAACACTTGTCGAGCCTTCTGAATGGCAGTGAACGCACAACGCCAGGAGAAGGCGAACTCGATTCCCCAATCGATGACGATGGAGCAGACGTTCCATTGCCCGACCATGAAGAAGTTTGAATAGCAATTACCCGCCTGAAGAACAACAAAGCGGCGGGTTCCGATGGATTGCCGGTTGAGCTTTTCAAACACGGCGGCGAAGAACTGATAAGGAGCATGCATCAGCTTCTTTGTAAAATACGGTCGGACGAAAGCATGCCCAACGTTTGGAATTTAAGTGTGCTCTGCACTATCCACAAAAAGGGAGACCTCACAATCTGCGCCAATTACCGTGGGATAAGCCTCCCACGGGAAAGCTCCGTCAGGATCGGGAAGGACTTCTCCGTGCCTTTCGATACCAAACGAGGTTTCCGATTAGGTGACTCCCTATCGTACGACTTCTTCAACATGCTGCTGAAGAAAATAATTCGAGCTTTAAAACTTAATCGAGCCGGTGCAATCTTTTCTAAGAATGTACAGCTGCTGGCGTATACCGTAGATATTGATATCATCGGCCTCAACACCCACGCCTTTAGTTCTGCTTTCTTCAGACTGGACAAGGAAGCATAGCAAATGGGTCTGGCAGTGAACGAGGGCAAGACGAAATATCTGTCATCAAACAAACAGTCGTCGCACTCTCGACTTGGCTCTCACGTCACTGTTGACAGTCATAACTTTGAAGTTGTAGATAGTTTCGTATATTTGGGAACCGGCATTAACACCACCAACAATGTCAGCCTGGAAATTCAACGCAGGATAACTCTTGCCAACAGGTGCTACTTCGGGCTGAATAGGCATTTGAGAAGCAAAGTCCTCTCTCGACGAACAAAAACCAAACTCTATAAGTCACCCATAATTCCCGTCCTGCTATATTCTAGGGACGATGACAAGCCTGGACGAAGACAACAACTGATGAGTCGACGTTGCGAGTTTTCGAGAGAAAGGTTCGGCGAAAGATTTATGGTGCTTTGCGCATTGGCCACGGCGAATATCGTATTCGATGGAACGATGAGCTGTACGAGATATACGACGACATTAATATAATTCAGCGACTTAAAAGACAGCGGCTACGCTGGCTAGGTCATGTTGTCCGAATGGACGAAAACACTCCAGCTCTGAAAGTATTCGACGCCGTACCCGCCAGGGGAAGAAGAAGAAGAGGAAGACCATTCTCACGACAGCCGGTTATACGCACCGGAATAGACTCGGATTTCATCCGACCAAGGGCTGTTTTTTCGGCGATCTAACCCCGTTTGGATCGGTAAGTGTTAATTTGTGTGTGTCGGCATTGGAGCAATGCCTTACAGCAGGGTTGCTCCGTATCCTTCTGATTCGTCTAGGCATTGAGTCCAACCCGGGCCCGGAGGAATTTTTCTACTGCGGCTCCATCCAAACTCCACCTCGGTCAGGTGCAACACATGCAATGGATGGAGCCATCTTAAGACCTGTTCTCGCCTTAAGACTCATAGGGAGTGGACCACGCGTTACGTGGCCCCATGTTGCCTGCGCAATACTGCGACAAAAGCCTCTACGGCTGTGCAATCTGCATATAGTTCGCGCGCCGCGCCGCCACTCAATCCGAGTGGCCAACAGAGGACCTCCACGGTCCCCAGGAGCTCAATCGGGCAACCTTCATCCCGCTCCAATCCTCGTGCGAGAACCAACCAGCAGCTCTCGATCCCCCGCACAGTCTGTGCCGTGTGTCAGACTGTCATACGCCGGAATATTACATCCGTCAAGTGCAATTCCTGTACTGGCTGGTGTCACTTTTCGGCGTGTTCCGGCCTGCGCACCGCACGTGAGTGGAGTGAATCGTACGTTGCCCCATGCTGCAGGAGTCTGCCCCCGTACCTCACAACAGTGGCCTCGCCTACCAACACCCCAGCGCAACAACCGCCCCTGCGGGTTCTACAGCTGCAACAACTACCACCCACACGTCACTCTCTCACTCCCAGGATCACCCACGGACACCCGCGACAAACCCGGCTACTTCAATTTAACTGCAACGGACTCCAGAGAAAGATCGAGGAGATAGTTGCACTCATGAATCGGGAACGTGTATCGATAGCTGCGGTCCAAGAAACCAAGCTAAACAGCTGCTCAGATCTTCTGAGTTGTGCCGGTTTCAACGTATTACGTAAAGATCGCGAGCGAGATAATGGTGGTGGCCTAGCCTTCATATTGCACAACACCGTGCAGTATCGTCTAATTGATGAAGACATCGACCCCAGGGATACTACCCTAGAATGTCAGGGTATAGCTATCCAGTCAGGCGATGTCGAGCTCGAAATATTTACTATATACATCCCCCCAGTTACATGTTGCCCAACAGGATATCACCCGAATATAGGTGCGCTACTTTGTGGTGAAACCATTTGGTACTAGGCTTTAACGCGCACCACGATCTTTGGCATTCCTGCCTGTCAAACGATCGTAGGGGAATGGAGCTGGCGGAACAGATTGACGATTCGACATTCTGCACAATGAATGACGAAGCCCCCACAAGAGTTATGGGCACCTGTCATAGCTCGCCGGATATTACCATTGCTAGCGGTGGTCTGATAAACAGCATAACCTGGCAACCTATGCTAACTCTCGCATCAGATCATCTGCCCATAATTATTTCGATCGATAAGCCTCCTGATTTTGTTCCGTGGACAACCGCACCTACTTTAACTTTAACAAAGCTAATTGGATCGGCTTCACAGAATTTACTGAGAGCACCTTCAACGCTCTACCTATTTTTATGGACGTATACGTTGGCGAACGTCAATTCCGCAAGGTGATCGCAGCAGCTACCGCTCGCTTCATCCCGGCTGGAAGAATAGCGGAAATCCGCCCCTATTTCCCAGCGGAAGCAGCCGTTTTAGCTAATGATCGCGACACCTTACGCCATGCCGATCCCGGGGATCCCCGAATAAGGGATCTCAATTTGGCGATTCGGCGTATGGTAAACCGACATAAGCGGACGAAATGGATAGAGCACCTGAAGTCCTGTAACCTTAGCGTCATAAACGCCCAGATAGTTCGTGGCCTCAACCAGAAACCACCCTGCGAAAGAACGATCCTCGTAGCGTTGGACCTGTCAAAAGCTTTTGACACGGTCAATCACACAACGCTACTGCAGGACATCGAAACAACTACGCTCCCTCCAGGGCTAAATAGGTGGACCATGAACTATCTGAGCGGTCGCCAGTCATCCGTACTATTTCGAGGTAAAACATCTAAACTGAGAAGAATTAAACAGGGGGTTCCGCAGGGTGGTGTCCTCTCCCCACTACTGTTTAACTTCTACATCTCGAAACTCCCACAACCACCAGAAGGAGTTTCCATAACCTCGTACGCTGATGACTGCACGATATTGGCGTCGGGCAATGGAATCGATGGCATGTGTTCGAAGGTAAACAGCTACCTCTCCGACCTTTCTCGTTTCCTCACTTCACGAAATCTCACACTTTCCCCCACCAAATCCACAGCGACCATATTCACAAACTGGACGAAGGAGTATAGACTTGAGCTTAACATTGCAGTCGACGGCGTCAAAATTCCGACTGTCAACAATCCTAAGATTTTAGGTGTAACATTCGACAGTCTATGCTCCTTCTCTCCTCATACCACCGCGATTATCGCCAAAGCACAGAGCCGCAACAAAATCCTCAAGTAGCTAGCCGGCAGCACATGGGGAAAAGACAAAGAAACGTTGTTGGCAACATACAAGGCAATCGGCCGGCCAGTCTTCAATTACGCAGCCCCCATATGGTCGCCTGGATGCAGTGATACGCAGATGAGGAAACTACAGACCTGTCTAAACACTGCACTCCGGACCACTACAGGATGTCTTTTGATGTCTCCCATTGAACACCTCCACTGTGAGACGCTTAAGCTCCCAGTTAAGGAGCACAAGTTCCTGCTGGGATGCTTTCGCAGAAATCACCGCTGCAGTCATCTGCTTGGAGCGGAACCGCCTCCTAGGAGCATCAAAAGGTCATTCCTGGATTACGTCGACGACGTCGTACAGTACGCCGACCGGACTTCGGACGCAACTAACTTTCGACAGGTACTGACCGCCATTCACTGCGGAGCCATCAACACCTTCACCGACTCCCTTTCCGTGAATGGCGTTCTTGGAGTCAAACCACCACCCATCTCAGACGAAGAGCTCCAGCTGCCGCGAGAAACGCGTGTGACCCTTGCGCAACTTCGTTCTGGATACTGTAGCAGGTTAAACTTCTACTTATCCAGAATAGACCCTGACATACCAAATGTATGTCCTGCATGCAACGAGTCTCCGCATGACACTGACCACCTCTTTGCATGCCCTACAAACCCTACCCATCTAACACCCTCCTCCCTTTGGTCCGACCCCGTCGAAACAGCACGATTCTTTGGCCTACCGTTAGATGACAACGACGACAACACAAATGACATTTACCTTCCCAACGGGGATTAGATTTCCGTTAAAACAACAACAACACGAATTGATAATTTAAAGCAAAAACATTTTGGGGCCGGCTTTAGTATACCATCCCACGATTTCAGGGTTAAAAGTGGTATGGTTGGATAGTGCTGATGCTCCAAATTAAGAATATATATAATTATTACTGCCGCAAACTTATAGTTTTCCAGATATTTGCATTTAAAGTTGAAAATTTTGCAAATTTAATTTTGCAATTTCCCGACTTATGGTTAGTTTTTCTTCCGTATTATGCACTTTTTATACACTTACAATTCACTACAATATTTCTACATATGTATTTTTTATTAATATGTTAGATATTTGCTTAAAATAAGCATTTTATATTTTACATAAACATTATTACTCGCACAATAACAATAAGTGTTCCGTGTTTTAAAATAATAAGTAATGCCATATCAACACATTTATCAAACGAATAAAAAATAGGTTTATACCCCAAATACATAAATCAGAATCCCTTTTCTTGCTATATCATGAGTAAAAAGCAAAAAAAAAGTTTTGGATCGGCCAGGGTTATTTTTTTGAAGCGCGGCCGAAGGCCGCCAACGCAAAAAGGAGTTTTAATCGTAAAAACCTGACACACCCAGGTGTTGGTCGCCCAGGATAATTTTTTTCATGCATTTGAGTTTTTTTATTTATTTTTATTGTTTTCAATCATTTGTGATATGGTAACACTTATTATTTGACAACACGGAACACTTATTGTTATTGTGCGTGTAATAATATTTATGTAAAATATAAAATGCTTATTTTAAGCAAATATCTAAAATAATAATAAAAAATAAATATGTAGAAATATTGTGGTGAATTGTTATTGTATAAAAAGTGCATTATATGGAAGAAAAACTAACCATAAGTCGAGAAATTGCAAAATTAAATTTGCAAAATTTTCAACTTTAAATGCAAATATCTCGAAAACTATAAGTTTGCGGCGGCAATAATTATATATATTCTTAATCTGGAGCATCAGCACTATCCAACCATACCAATTTTAACCCTGAACTCGTGGGATGGTATACTAAAGTTTCCCCACATTTTGCATAAAAAATTTCACTTTTAACAAAATATTAAAATTTCATTGAAGTGAAAGGAATTAGTATGGCCATAACGAACTTGTGTACATGCAAAATGGACAACTGCGTTGTTTTGTGTACATGCCGGCCATTGTGTTGTTGTTGGTTCTCAAAGTGTACATGTAGTAAGATGCAGAACGACGTTTCTAGTTCACTGTCGTGCTGCTGCAGTCTGTCGTGCTCTATGTGTTCGACACTTAAAACAATATTCCACATTTACAAATGTAAAGAAAGATATCGATATTTTTTTCACATCATTATTAATCTTTACTAAACATAAAGAAGACATGTCTGACCGTTTAACTCAATTGCAAGACACAGTTAATCAAGTAATATTGGTAATCTATTGTATTAAAATTATTTATAAAGTTCTGTTGCTTTTCAGCAAGCTGAGCATTTTTGCAACGCGATTGGCATAATTCAGCAGACATCGTATCCAAGCAAGTTTTTAAATTTTGATCGGATGGGCTCTCAAACTCCCATAAGAACCAACACTCAAGAAGATTATGCTCAGCTTTTTGCTCAGCTGATTTCACGTTGTGCAAAAGACATAGATACACTAATTGAGTCATTACCGAATGAAGATAGTTCAACGGAGCTTCAACATCAAAGCCTTCGTAGACTAGAAATTGAAAATCAAGAATCTGCCAAAAGGCTTGACGACATTGTTCAAAGTGGTGAACTTTTACTAGAAAAAATACAAATAGCGCTTGAAGACATTGCCCAGGCTCAGTTAGAAATGCACGTATCGTCCATCAATCGCTTTAATTTGTTCTAATATATGAAATATTGAAATTTAGTTCTTAATATACATATCGTCACCTAAAATGCAAAATAAAGTAACAACATTTTCGGAAATTTGGTAAATTTAAAATAGCATCCCCCGATTTCGGGGTTAAAATGAGTATGAAAGGATACAGGAGGTCGTCCAGTAGTTGCCGCTAACTAATCGTTTTTGAGATATTTGCATTTAAAGTTCATTTAAAACTCGCGTTTCTCCGATTTATAAAGAATTTTGCTCTTATATTTTTAACATTTATATCCACTAACACCACTAATTCGTTTCTAACCACTTATTTAATATTAAATAGAGCACAATTCCGATTTCTTTGGCGCCGCGATTTGAAGGTACCGTTGGAAAGAGAAGGGCCTCCTGATTAAAAAATATATATTAGTTTACGAGATATTCGACCTAAAAGTTCAAAAATTCCCAAAATTCGAATATTTCAACAAGCTATTTTACCACATTAAACACACTACTCACATTTTTCATTTCAAATTAAATAATTTAAACTATAAACTTTTAAATAAATCCACATTTTACACTTTTAACAGTCTTTACCGAAGAAATCTTTGTTATAATAATATCTATCTATCTATGTATCTATGTATATAAATAAAAATGAATTGTTGTTCGTTAGTCTGATTAAAACTCGAGAACGGCTGGGGCGATTGAGCTGATTTTGGTTTTAAAATGTTTGTCGTAGTCCAGGGTAGGTCTTAACGGTGTGCAAATAAGGAAAAATTGCGAGTGAGATATTGTAAGACGACAATTCCATTTTCCCATATAAAAGTTGACTCTAATATATAAAAATAAGCCGGGTTTGCCTTCCTGACGCTATAACTACAGAACGCATGAACCGATTTCCACGGTTTTGCATTCGTTAGAAAAGACTCGGGGCTCCGTGAGGTTTATAGCAAAGAAAATTCAATAAAAATTCCAACAGAAAAGCGGGAAAATAGAAAAACAAAAAAAAAAAATGTGTTGGTAAGCGCATAACTCAACAACGCCTGGACCAATTTGGCCAATTCTTTTCTCTAAATGTTGCCGGAGGTTCAAGGATGGTATTTACGGAAAGAAACTTTCGAATAATTGCCGGAAAACCCTAAAAATAGCCCTTTTTTCCCATACAAACGAATGAATGTTTGTTTGTTAGTAACGCTTAGAGAACGGCTACACCAATCTTGATGAAATTTGCAGAGGTTGTTCGCTGTGGAACGGGGAAGGTTTGGAAATAAAAATACCTTATGGTTTTCATGAGGAAACGTCTGAAAATTGGATAATTCCAAAAAGTAACATTTATCCATACAAATTTTGTTTTCAATTTTTGTCTATTTTGTTTTTCAATACTTTGATTTGTCAAATATTTGAATCATTCAATTTCGGTCGCATGCTTTTTTATTCCGGCTATTCAAAAGAAAAATTATTGAAAATTATTCAGTGAAAACTTTATGTTTCACATAAAGTGAACAATTACAGATTGAAATTTCTTATGAAGCCACGAAGAGGTCGCGCTAATATCGGTCGGCGTTCTTTTTGCCATTAACGTATGGCAGCCCAAGACACAAGAACGACTTCTCCCAGGATGCGATGACATACATGTATAATTATGGAACGCGGTCAATCAGCAAGCGATCGTCACGATGTCACAGCACGACTTTTCAAACAACAGCAGCGATGTTTGATGGACTTTATCTTGAAGCAACATATGGTACATACATATATGTATATGGTGCTGTTAGATGCTGGATGTATTCTGTTGAGTAACAAAAACAAAGTTAGACGGACGCACACATTCTTCTTTGGATGGTGGATGGTGGTTACACCAGATCAAACTGATGAACTCATTTCTGCGGAAATTCCTGATGCAGAGAAAGATACAGTATTATACCAAGTGGTGAAAACTAATATGGTTCATGGACTTTGCGGACACCACAATCCCACTTCGAGTATACAACAGATAAACAATCACAATATATGCACAAAACGCTATCCAAGTGCTTTTCTTTCGGAAACTCAAACTACAAATGATTGATATCCACTGTATAGGCGTCGCTCACCAGACGACAATGGCAGAACATTCAGCATTCAATTTAGAAGAATGAATATTGAAGTTGACAACACATGGATCGTATCATATTCGCCATTATAGTATAATTCACAGCAAGGCCAACCAGTAGATTGACATCCAGGTGTGTTCTCAACTAATGCATTAGGACGAATTTACACAATCCACCCGAAAAACGACGATTGTTTCTACCTTCGGTTGCTATTGATTAATGTACGCGGTTCAACTTTATTTGAGTCATTGGGTACTGTGAATGGTACGGTGTGTGCAAATTTTGGAGAAGTAAGGCAGAAATTACAATTGCTGGAACATGTTAATCACTGGAATGAAAATGAAGCTCGCACACTTTTCGCTATAAACATTTCGACAAATCAGCCTTCAAATCCGCGTCAATTATGGGATACGAACAAAAAAGACATTGCCGAAGACATTTTACATCGTCTTCGCTAAAAATTGGAAGTGGGTCAATTCCGGTGGTTCGATATCAATTCCATCTGTCGTTTATCAATTCACAAAAGATGAACTCATCACGAATGTTCGGAAATTGGCCAAATTATTGTAACTACGATGCCTTAAGTGCACGCGCAATGTTAGCTGCCATAATACCGATGTTGTTGACTTAAACTGGAAGATTCAAAGTCAAATTTCAGGAGACTTGCGCTCATGCAAATCGATCGATCGTTTTGACAATGAAGACGACGCCGTGAATTATCCAGTGGAATTTCTAAATTCTTTGGAGAGGCTTGGTATCCCACCGCATCATTAGCGTCTCAAAGTTGGATCTGTCGTTATTATGTTCCGCAATCTGCGCTATCCAATACAAGGGGGAGAATGCTTGATTCTACGAATTCCTTTGAGTTCTAACGATTTGCCATTTCAGTTCAAACGTATTCCGTTTTGAGTTAAAATTGCATTCGATATGACAATCAACAGGACACAAGGATAGTCGCATAGTGTGTGGCATAAATTTGGAAATAAAACCATCTTTTCTGTACATCGGAACAAAAACCAAAAAATGTTGTCAAAACACATGATTTCACGCAGGACAACGGCTGCGGGGTCAAAGAGCGCTTCAATAAAACGGATAATTTGCGGACACGTATAACGCTTCGATTCAGTATTTACTTTGGATTCACTTTCATTTACTTAGAGAAGTTCAACTAAATAATACTTACTACTATGGCCTTATTATATATGGCAAAACATCCAAACGCTGTCTGCAGAAAATCAAAAAATATTACCACATGGCAGCGCGCATAATTAGTCTCGCGTTTCGAACAACTCCAATTGCAAACATACTTTTTGAACTGAAACTCCCTACTATTGAAGACTGCATTTTTAAATTAACTGGGAATAAAATATATAACTGCATACAAAACTCGGATAACATCCTGTACAAAGACTTTAAGGCTTTAGCTCACTCGAAAAGATACTTAAAAATTAATTCTACAATCTCGGAAATCTTCAAAATGGCAAAGAAGATGGATATAGTTTTTTCGAAGCTAAAAACTTACAAAGTTTTCAGTCCTCCCTGGAAATCTGCAGAATCCCTTTTCATCTCCAGTGGTTTTACCAAAAATAGCACGAACCCACTTGCTTTAAGGCAACTACATGCTGAGGAAGTGCAAAAATGGAAGCAAAAGAACTGGCTAATTTGGTACTGTGATGGTTCAAAGAAAGTTGAAAACACTTTTGCTATTACAACAGAATCTAAAGAACTAATCAAAAATGGACTTTTGCCTAGCTACACCGCTATTTTCACCTCGGAAATTACAGCAATTGAAGAAGCTGCAAAATTAAAACCTAAAGGCTGTAAACTAATTATATGCACCGATAGTCTCTCATCTATAAACGCTTTAAAATCTGCAAATATTAGTGATATTCTCACACGTAGGGTTAAGGAGACTCTCATACGAGGCAAAAATATAAAAATTTTATATACGCCAGCGCATGTAAACATTACGGGTAATGAAAATGCCGATCAATTAGCAAAAGACGCACACTCTCATCCTACTTTTTTATTAAATAACTACACCGAAAAAAAGATATTAAAAGGTGCCTCGCAAACTTCATCAAAAAACAACGTGTCTCTAATTATGAAAACAAAATTAATGCTCATTATAAAACTATGCACCAGTTATCTCAACAGCATGGCAGTAAATCGAATTTTAAAACAAAACACCAGCAACTTGTTTTGATGAGACTTAAACTCGGCCACACAAAATTAACGCATGGATATTTACTTTCAAAAGATTCACCACCACTTTGCATGAACTGCAATGATACCCTGACCATGCAACATCTAATAAACTGCTACAATGACACATCGCAAAATGTTGATTTGCATACCGCTATAGCCACACTGGACTACGTAAATATAAGAAAACATCTACCTGCTATATTATTAAAAATTAATTTAA